>NC_092243.1:75950218-76250218 GCF_036320965.1 Panulirus ornatus | reverse complement strand
CCTCTACCGTCTACACCTCTGTGTAACCTCGCAGTCTACATCCTGTCTTGCCTTCTATCGCCTGCATGTTACACACACCCTTACCATCTACACTCACTCGCCTCCTTAGATCTATATTCTCATCCCCACCTACAGTCTACACGTTACACTCATCCACCTCTACGGTTTACTGTCTCACCCGCTCTCTACAATCTACACTCCTACCAACTCCCTGTAATCTGCACTCGCATCCACCACCGACAATCTACATTTTTACCCTCCCCTTACACTGTACACTCTCATCATCCGTACAATCTATATTTTCACCCATCCCCTACAATCTAGACTCTCACCCACCCCCTATCATCTACGCTCTCACCCACCCTCTGTAATCTACACTTTCATCCACTCCCTTATAATCTACACTATCTCCCGCCCCTTACAATCTGCATTCTCATCCACCCCTTACAACATACATTCTCACCCACACCCTACAATCTACATTCTCACCCACTTCCTACAACCTACACTTTTACCCACACCCAACCATCTACATTCTCATCCACCTTTACAATCTTCACTCTCAGTCAGCCCCTACAATCTATACTCTCACCCATCCCCTACAATATACGCTCTTCCCCAGTCCACAATCACCCACCCCTTACACCCTACATGTTCCGGCACCCCTGACACTACATCCTCACGTAGCCCCTCGGGTCTACCAATTTATGTTTTACGGGGCTCACAATAACTCAGTTTGGCTCATAATGGAGAACTTCTACAAGTTTGAGAACTATATTGTATGGCTGCTCTTAGTCCATCTCCCTCCAGCGCTCTTACTCACAATCCCACACTACCTCCTCTCACACACCACCTCCTCTCACACACTACCTCCTCCCACACACTGCCTCTTCTATCACACACTTCCTCTTCCAGACTTCATTTCTCGCCTTACAGAATCACTTTTCTCGGCATTTTTACGTCAAAATATCCTTCCCATTCCCTTCATCTGCATCTATCCACGTCTTCCTTCTTGTGCTCTTCCTTGACTTTCATGCAATATACATATCTAATTTGACCTCTTTATCATACCATTTCTTCTCTCATTATTATTTCTAATATCAGTACATCTGGGATAGGTGTGGTAGGTCTTATCTGTCTTATCTTGCTATGTCTCTCTTTATCGGTTATCAGTATTTTCGTTCCTTCAGTTATCCAGTCACTCTGTTCCTATCCTCCTCCAGGTCTGTCTTATCTTCTCCCCTCCCTTTATCCCTGCCACTATTTCCGCATTCCCACTTCCACCACTCCTCTCCTTCCTCTACCTCTCTCCTCCACTCTCTTCCTCCACCTCTCTCTTCCATCTCTTTCCACCACCTCTCTCCCACATCTCCTTTCTACAACTCTCTCTTCCATCTCTCTCCTACACCTCCATCCTCCACTTCCTTCCTCCACCTTTCTCTCCTCCACCTCTTTCCTCCATCTTCATCCTTTACCTCCTTCCTCCACCTCCATCATCCACTTCCTTCCTCCACTTCTCTCTCCTCCACCCACCCAATAATTAAATCATGATCCCCAACTGTCCCTCTCTGGCCGAGAGATTAACTCCAGGTTGTATTATCAACTCATTTCACTCCCGAATCAGGTCTCTATGGACACCTTCACTACGGATCATTTCCGCTCATTAAGGCAGAAACTTAGCTATCCAGTGGCCCACGCGAAGCTTTTCATTCCAGGCGAATATCTCCACTTTTCTATCCTTTATTTTGTTTTGTTTTAAAAAGTAATAACGCTCACTACACTAGGGTATGCGACTCTCGCCCTTCTGGCAGTGTGGTAAATGTGTGTATTGCCTCTACGCCTGTGATCAATATACTCTTTCGTTGCATTAATTGCATGGAAGATATTTCCAGGAGGTGAGGAGGAAAAGGGGTGGGGGTGGGGGGAATGTGTGGTTCCAGGGAGGTCGGTCCTACATTTGGTTCCAGTGAGGGAAGTGGAAGGCTGTATGTCGTTCCAGGGAGGTGGGTGGGGGTGTATATGGTTCCAGGAAAGTGAGTGGGGCGACTGCATGAGGTTCCAGGGAGGTGAATGGTGTGGGGGGATGCGTATAGTATCAGCGAGGTAAGGGACTGCATGTAGTTTCAGGAAGATGTATGGGTGGCTGCGTATTGTCCCAGGGAGGTGGCTGGATGGCTGCGTATGGTTCCAGGGAGACGGGTGGGTGGCTGTATATAGTTCCAGGGAGGTGACTGGATGGCTGCGTTTGCTTCCATCCTTTAGATATTCCTAGGACGTCCAGCGAGGGTTATAGCGCCATACAGACTATCCTGAAAGCCCATATGAAATCTTAGCCACTCAGAAAATTGCAAATGGGTATATCATACGCTTGAAGGCCGATCGTACGGCTGAAATCAGTGATCTTGCTTTCAAAGTCAGTGATCTTTCGCCTGAAAGCAGTGTTGTCTTGTGTGAAATACTTGCCCTTGATGTGAAAACCTGTGTTATTGCGTCTAAAATACGTGCTCTTGATGTGAATTCAGTATTCTTGCATCTGAAATAAGTTTCTTGTATCTGAAATTAGTCTTCTAGCATCAGAACCATGTCATATTACCTTTGAAATACATGTCCCAACGTCTAAAATTAGTATTATTTCTGAAATACGTGTTCTTATACTGAAATTATTGTTCTTACGTCTAAAATTCGTGTTTCTACGTCCTATATCAGTGTTCTTACCTCTAGAATATGTAGTCTAACGTATGAAAATTGTGATCTTGCATCAGAAATCTGTATTCCTACACCTGAAAAATACGTATTCTTACATCTTAGATCAGTATTCTCACGTCTGAAATCAATTTTATTACGTTAGAATTTAGAATTTTTATGACCGTATTTTTCTGTCTTATTGTCTCATGTGTTTGTTGTTAGGCCGCTGATCCTCCTATTCCCACACACTTTGTTTTATTTGCGCCAGACCTGTCAGTCCTGTCGAATATAGTGTATATAACCGGCCTGTTGTCTGTATAGATTTGCAGGTCTGAGTTTATAGTTGTATGGCGATTTACTTCGTAATACCAGCTTCTTTTTCGTGTATGACTACGCTGTTAGTATTACAATGCTGTATGCTGGCATTTATTCTCCTACCGTGCTTTATGCTTGCAGTTCATACATTGAAGATTAATGTCACCATCCTTTATTCTTGAAGTGATTTAATATGCATTTATATTACCGTATTATACATTTTCATCACCATGGCTTAAACCTGTTTTAGCATTTTTGTGTTTAAACATACTTCATCCACACAAATATATATATATATATATATATATATATATATATATATATATATATATATATATATATATATATATTTGTCGCCGTCTCCCGCGTTAGCGAGGTAGCGCAAGGAAACAAACTAAAGAATTGCCCAACCCACCCACATACACATGTATATACAAACACGTCCACACACGCACATATTCATACCTATACATTTCAACGTATACATATATATATACATACACAGATATATACATATATACGCACGTACATAATTCATACTTGCTGCCTTCATTCATTAATGTCGCCACCCCGCTACACATAGATGTCAATCTTTCCTCACTCATTCTCTCCATGTGACCAAACCATTTCAATACACCCTCTTCTGCTCTCTCAACCACACTCTTTTTATTACCACACATCTCTCTTACCCTTACATTACTTACTTGATCAAACCATCTCCCACCACATATTATCTCTAACATCTCATTTCCAGCACATCCATCCTCCTCCGCACGACTCTATCTATAGCCCACGCCTCGCAACCATATAACATTGTTAGAACCACTATTCCTTCAAGCATACCCATTTTTGCTTTCCGAGATAATGTTCTTGCCTTCCACGCATTTTTCAACGCTCTCATGTACATATATATATATATATATATATATATATATATATATATATATATATATATATATATATATATTTATATATATACGCGTGTGTGTGTACATTCATTTCATGGTGCAGTAAGAGAGGTAAACAATGTAAAATATATTCAACAAACTCCCTCAGGCATGAACGTTTGGTTCTGTTATATGCAACAATGCCAGACTTACTGGAGAACATAACTATATCCGAGTTACGGCAGAACATTGCTGCACGAGTTCCCGTCTGTGAGGGACAGTGTCAGGGCCTACATGAGGGACAGTGTCGGGGCCTCCGGCGGCTTTGGCTGAAGTCGTGGGTTAAGGGTTGTTCAGTCACTGTGGTTGGTGGTGGTGACGATATATATGATATATATAATATATATATCATTTTTGATAAATGCTGTTTTCCAGGTTAGCGAGGTAGCTACTTATTTATCAAAACAGGAGCAGACCACTGGGTCATTTCTACGCTGTGATGGTGGGAAGATATCAGAAACTCGCAGAATAGTGTTGTTAAAAGACATACACGTAATTCAGAGAGAGTAACCTGCCAATTGTCACTGTGACTAATGAGGTACATAGAAGTCCTGGACTTGAGGCGAAATATCTATCATGTCTATTCTTAAACGTATTTATGATACTGCTTTCAAGCAGTCTAATTGGAAAATCGTTCCATATGTTAACAGTCCTCCTGTAGAAAAAGAATTAATCCGCCTTATTCGAAGTATAACATTGCCTACAAGTTCGTATCCATTACTACGAGTAATGTCAGACGAATCAAGTCTTAAGTAACTTAATAGATCAAGATCATCATAGCCTTCGATAGTTTTGAATACTTGCGTTAGATCACCCCTTGACCCTCTCTTTTCTAAGCTAAAGACATTAAAGTCACTGAATCTTCTCTTGTAAAATTTGTTTCTCAGTTCGAGAATTATCATGGTAGCTGGACTCTGTACTCTCTCTATTCTGACGATGTCTTTTTTCTATGTAGTAGACCCAAACTGAACGCAGAATTCATGTTGTGGACAAACCAATGAACTGTAAAGAGTAAAGATGATTTTCTTGGAGTTAAATTCAAAGGCCCCACCCATGAATCGGAGAAATTTGTTGGCTCTTTTGACTGCTTTTCTGAAATGCTTACATGGTTTTAGGTCACCAGAGATTAAGCCAAACTCTTTTTCCCCATTTACATTTTGCACATCAGTAGAATTGGGACTGTACCTTGCCTTTTCGTTTTTCTCACCGTTATGTAAAACTTTGCACTTATCGATATTAAGATAATTTTTTCACTTTTGAGTTCAGTCCATCAGTTTGTCTACGTCAGTTTTAAGCTGCGGACCATGTTCATTTGAAAATTCATTTCCCAGCTTTCTGTCATCAGCGAATTTTGATATCTTGCAATGCAGCCCACTGTCAATATCATTAATATATATAAGAAAGAGAATCGGTCCCAAGACTGATCCCTGTGGCACTCCACTTCTTACGTGTAACCATTCTGTGGCTTAGCGGTCACTCAACCATTATCCTATCGACTGAAGTTACTTCCTCAATCAATGTCATACCACTTAATTTTTGCTAGCAACATTTGATGCGGAAACTTATCGAAAGCTTCTTGAAAATCTGAATAGATGATGTGAAGTGTTTTACTTTCGTCATACATATCGATTATATTATTAAAGAAATCAAGTAGAGTTGTCAGAGATCAGCGATTTTGGCGAAAACCACGCTTAGAATCATTCATTTAGTTATGCTTCTAAAAATGATGTACGCTTCTCTCCCAAGTGATGGTTTCCATAAGCTTTCCAACGACAGACGTTAAACAAATAAGATGATAATTTCTGGGTAGTGACTTATTATCCATTTTGAATATCAGTTTTAATGCGCAAACTTCCACTCATCTGGCGATTATTTTTCACTCCGTTTATTGCTGTAAGTATGTCTTCGGCTTTTATGTAAATTTCCTCAAGAACGTTCTCCTCTCTTTCAGTAGAACTGGATTCGGGTCATGGGTTGCGTCTCCGATCGTAAATACAGATGCAAAGAATGATTTGGTATTTTTGCCATGGCTTCGTTGTCTTGAACCAAGTCTCCGTTTTCCATAATTGATGGACCTTTTAACTGGATAATGACTTTCTTGCTTCCGACACAAGTGCAAAACTCCAAGGGATTTTCAGCAATATATGCTTCATATTGACGTTTGATTTGTCGTATAACTCTCTTACTTTCTCTACGCAAATTTACATAACGTACTCTACCATGTTGGTTATTGGATTCTATGACTTTCTTATGGGCTACTGTCTTACACAACAGGAATTCTTTTTTTATTTTATTTTGCCGTTCCACCACCTTAGTTTCGTTTTAGAAATATTACCGTCTGCCACGGACTAGCACAGACGGTTCCTATGTTGCTTTGAACGTTTTTTTGAAGCTTTTTCCCCACCCAAGTTCGTCATAATCATTAGCCATATGACCCCAGGTTTGTTTGTCAAGAACAATGCGAAGATTAAAACAATTTCCCCTTTTAAAACTGGGCATATTTTCGCGATTGTCATGTTGATATATATATATATATATATATATATATATATATATATATATATATATATATATATATATATATATGATAAGGTATATGGGAGCTCCAAGTTTCCAGACCAAACTCTGTCATCCTCCTCAGCCAACTGACACGAAATTTGGTACATAACAAGTGTGGCCACAGCAGAGGAAGGCTGGCAACACCAGCTCAGGTAACATGACCTGCCGTATGGGCTGGGAGTAGAGGGGTGGAGGTGTGTACCTGAGTTAATCCTCTTAGTGGCGGCCAGGGTGATGGGCTCCGGAATGAATCAGGTGTGAGAGTGAGACCGATACTCGGCTGTGAAGGGTGATGGTGCTTGTTTTATCTCAACCATCGGTTTATATTCGCAGGAAGAATTAATCTTGTCCCTACAGTAGTCTTTCAAGATGTGGATAGAAATTGTCTTATTTTGGGCTATTTCTAACTGCTCTCTCATGCGCCTAATGACCCTATTGCGTCTGAATTGCGACCAGTTTGACAAAAACTGTGTAAAATGTATATTGCATCATCCTTGGTTACCATCCCGGGTTTTGGTAACTATCTATCTTGTTAGGAATACTGAAGTGCATTTTGCTGTTTTCATCCAAATTATTATTATTGATATTATTATTCTATCATTATTGTTATCATTATTACTTTTACTATTATTATTATCATCATTATTATTATTATTAATATTTTAATTAGTTTTGTCTATTATTATTATTATAATCATTATCTAACCCCAGGACCACTTATTTGAATGAGCTCTTGGATCTTTAACGTTACGCTACTTCCAATATCAGGGAAAATTGGACTCCTTACGAGAGAGAAGTTCTTCGACGAGACTTTTCCATGTCGTCAGCAGACGATGATACAGTCTCACCAGAGTTGACTTTTCTTTTGCAATGAAACCACAAGCAGGTGGGGTCCGGTAACACCTATACATCTATATAAACTCTCCCAGCGACGTGGATATTAATCTTGTTATTGCATACCATAGGATTACCCGATATGGTATCCCTGGACCGTATAGGATTCCCATATATCTATATCTGTCTCTATATTTGTCTGTGTAATTACATAGTTGTGATGTGCGGAGAGGGGGTTTTATGCTCGTGGAGTTCCCCGTGTATCCCTGTTTATTTGTCTATGTGTTTGAATAAACATGTTTACATGTGTGGTTATGTATATATTTACTCCAGCAAATACTAACTGTTTGCTATGCCAACCCTTCCTATGTACACATCCTTCTATATACAAGTCTAACTTTTTCATCTATATACCTGTCTCATCTACTGTTGACACGAAATGCCTCGAAGGGACCCAAAACGGTCTCCTGCTGTTTGAATTCCTTCGTATTTCTTTTCATTATTTGCCAACTATCCGCACGAGTTTCAGACTCCTACGCAACGAAACACACCAACCAAATCTGTGGTCCTCCACACACACACACACACACACACACACACACACACACACACACAAGGTCAGCCGGGAGCTGAGGTCGACACCCTCCCCTCCGTCAGTTCACAGAGGCGTGTGTTCATTACTGTTGCCATGTCCTTCCCTTCCTCTCGGATAGATTTCTAGATCAGCCCCGCACGTTGCAAGTGATGCGTCATGCTGTAATTGCTGGTCCATCCAGCAGAGGAAGGGCATCTATACCATCGGCTTGACCATTGATCAAAGGTTCCATATTCCTGATGAAGACTGTCTCGACCATCTACAGTTTCCTTCTGTTTTCGGATCTTGCTGAAAGTTGTATATTTTTGTCATCTGGTCTCCAGCTAAAGATGGGGGTAGCCATGGGTTCACAGCTTGGGGATCATTTTTTCCCAAGTTTTCTTGTGTCCTAAAGACAATGAAGCCCCGCAAGAGGATCTTACAGATCTCTTCATTTTCTGCCACGTTATTGGGACGCATTTGTTGATGTCAGAGACGAAAAATCATTACAGTAACTCAAACAAAGAATGAAAGAGGTTCCAGGACTTCGCCTCACGGTACACGAGGAAAGTGAAATATATGATCCCATCCCTTGATGATAGTACTGATGCTTCACGTGTGAATTCACGTCACAGGTACACAGCAAGCCTACAGGTGCAGCTCATGGCCTCAGTAAAGAAAGCGAGAGTGTTGAAATACACGAGTGTTGTCTCAGACCTTCCTCATAGGTCGCTGGCCGTAAAACCCAATAAAGAACAACATAGAACTTAACGTTCACCAAGCAATCAGGCACTGTTCCCCTTGGCCTCTCCTACAACACAAGTTGGACAAGGTGAAACAAATTCTACTAAGCAATGATTACAGCACTACCAATATTGACAATAAGATCAACAGAAACGTACTTGTATACCACTACCAGAAAGAGTAGAAACTACATATAAATTTGATTACTTGAACACCACATCACCTACCAGTAATCAAGATAAAGTCCTTTTAGGCAAAATGAAAGAAAGCTGTCGACCATATAATGCATATTACAGGATTAAATTGTTTACTCATTATTGTATTCCAAGGATGTCATCTCTGGTCAGGAAGGTCAATGGTAACGAGGACTTCGCAATACCAGAAAAGATCAATATATATACATATATTTTCCTGGACCATTATTGTGTCTTGTCATGTTCCAATACCGTAATGTTATCTTGAGGGTATTGCCTCTGTGAGAACTTGTGTGTGTCAAT
This sequence comes from Panulirus ornatus, assembly GCF_036320965.1. Lineage (NCBI taxonomy): Eukaryota > Metazoa > Arthropoda > Malacostraca > Decapoda > Palinuridae > Panulirus > Panulirus ornatus. Next base: position 76,241,063 of record NC_092243.1, on the reverse strand, counting down.
AACGAACCCGCACATCTCTTGCTTCCTCTGTTATCTCCCTCGTCCAACATATTCATGCATTGTTGCCTGCCTCTTATCTCCGTCGTCCAACATAACCCTACACAGCTACCTGGCTTTGTTATTCATTCGCCCAACATAGCCTTGCCTTGCTTCCTGACTGCCTCTGTTATTTCTCTCCCCCATCATAGCCGAGCACTGGCTCTCGCTTACCTCTGATATTTCCCTAGCCCAACATAGCTGTGCTATGATACCTGCCTGCCTCTGTTATCTTCCTCGCCCAACATAGCCATGCGCTGGCACCTTCTTCCGTTCCCCTTCACTCGTCTAGCATAGCTTCAGCGAGAACCAACACCCCATCCCTGTAGTGAGAGTGGTGGTTCATGAATATCAAATGTCCTAAAATGGCTGAAAAATCATAAACCTAGCGTTACGGAGGAAGGAATCGAAGGTCATCCATGTTTCATCCAGTCATTCCAAGCAAGCAAGTGGACGACACTACAGCAGCTGGTGTCTTCACTAAGCATTACAACCATCCATGCATCGCCTCTCTCCTCCTGTCTCCGCTTCCTCCTCATGTTGTTTGCGAATATTTGAAAGGCAGATTGAAAAAAAAAAAGGAGAGAATTAAGATGTGAAGCGAGAGAGAGAGAGAGAGAGAGAGAGGGGGGGGGGGGGAGAGAGAGAGAGAGTACATATGGACAGAAAAGTGAGAGGTGTGGAAAAGACATTAAGAAATATATTCCATTGGGTGTTGTTCGCTTCGTTTTTCGGTCACTGCTCTTTTGTCACGTCTCAATACGGTCTTTGGAAAAAAAAGAAAAAGAAAAAAGAAGAAATGCATTTAATTAGTTAACTTCGTCACAGTTCCTGGGAACTGTAATGAAACCAATGAATGAGCCTAATGGCCTTGTCAGGAAGTTTCACACCAACCACCGTTGGGCCTTTTATGAGTGCTGGTGCCTGGCTCCCGCTTTAGGCCAATCATTTCATATAAAACTTTTTCAGCAGAAGTTCTGAATTTTAGTAGATTCCTCAAAAATTTCATCAACAGCAAAAATTATATATATATATATATATATATATATATATATATATATATATATATGTGTGTGTGTGTGTGTGTGTGTGTGTGTCTAAGTCCACATTACATGTTCCTCTTCATCTAGTACTACAGCACTATTCAGGTTCATAGACACTGTAAATTTTCCATACTTGATATTGCCTTGTTACTGGCACCTCATTTTCTATGTTTCATCATTCCTTCGTGTTTCAGTCCTCTTTTATTACTATTTATCCCATCTTTCTTCACAATCTATTTTCTGCTCTATCATTTTCAAACACTCATTTTTGAGTTTGTGAGGATTTCAAGAGGGAACAGTATTCATCGTTCTATACTTTCCATTTCTATATATCAATTTTCTCTCCGCTTATTCAAGACTTCACTTGAACATGTTATCCTTGTCTACCATACTGAGGAAAGGGTCAGGAAGACCGCGTCGTTTCATCAAATGCGTTAGCGTATTTTCATCAAATTTCCTACATGATTAACTTTTTCTAAAGATTTATTCGATAAACAGACAAATATGATTAAAATCATGGATCATTATATTATCATTATTATTATTATTACTGTCATTATTGTTATCAATGTTACTCTTGTTACCATCATTATTACCATTACTATTATCATAATTTTCATTATCTTTATTATCATTAGTTCCAAGCGTTCATTCTACATTTCATATTAGAAATCATTGCCGTTATTCCGCGTATGAATATCATCTCCTTCGTATTCACAAAGACTTCATCTTACATTTAATATCCAGCGACCACCAGACCACATCACTGCTTTTGAACCTAATATATTCACCCCTCAGGCCAGCTGTTTATCAGCCTTAAAGCAATCCCACGCACCACAGCTCTCTCTCTCTCTCTCTCTCTCTCTCTCTCTCTCTCTCTCTCTCTCTCTCTCTCTCTCTCTCTCTCTCTCTCTCTCGTGGATGTATCTTGCTCGTGAGCTCCAGCCTCACTTTTCTCCTCCTCCTGACGACTGGCCATCTGTCATTTCCCCACACAGTTCCCTTGTGAAGTCTTGACCAGTTCTCCCTCCTATGCTTTTAGGGTTTCTCTGTCACCCTTTGATTGTTATACTTTTTTGTCTTCTCGTTCGTCGTAGGAGCTTGTAGGTCGATAAGAAGGTTCTCTATCCCTCTAAGAATGGAGATTTTTACTCCACAGTTCCAAAAATGATCATATTACCGAAACCCATGGAACTTTCTGCTACGTATCCCCCCCATAAAGAATGGAACTATGTTACACAGAAATCATAAACTTTTATTGTCCATAACTTTTCAGTTCCTCAGTACGGGCGTTACTCGGAAGGAAGGAGTGCGTGTGATTGGGAGGTGTACAAGAGAAAGCGGCGGGAGGTGAAGAGGCAGGTGCAGAGGTTGAAAGAGAAGGCAAATGAGAATAGGGGTGAGGAAGTATCAGCATACTTCAGGGAGAATAAGAAAATATATTATTAGATTAATAGTGCGAGAAAAACCAAAATTACCTCATTATAAAGCGTATAGAACTTTTTTCATCACAAAAAAAGCAAAATAAACAAAGTAAGCCCCACAACACAAATCCTCACACCCATTATCCTACAAATCTACAGATTTTCATTTCACAAAAACCCAAAGATTTTTTGCGTCAAACGATTTTCATTTTCGACAAATCCACAAACCCTCAAAATCTGTCACTGTTGATCCAGATAAATAAATGTACCTAAAATCCAATAAATATCCAGACCCAATGACCAGTAACCAAACGTTTTCATTTCAGAAACTGAAAAATTCTATAAGTCTATGTAATTTGTTGTCTCACAAGCCTATAGACCCACAAACATTTCCAGTTCAGTCTAATGAGGTTTTTCATCCTTGTATGTATCGAGAGCGCGCTTGTGTGATAGTGTAGCTGACGAGCACATAGCTGGGGGTTGGTGGAGGCAACCACAGACCCTACAGCTGGGACCAAGTAGGTCCCAGAACTCGTCGGAAAAGGGAGGAACACCGTTAATGGCACTGTTGTAACAGATGGTATGGCAACGCAAGGAGTGCACGTGCAGAAATCCAGAAGGCATTTAGCTTCAGTATGGCTTATATATATATATATATATATATATATATATATATATATATATATATATATATATATATATATATATATATATATAATGTCCTGTTGATAAAAATATAAAGTTAGATAAAAAATACGTCACTTATACGGCACAGATATGCAAAATACAACTGCGATAAGATAAAGGAGAGGCAGAGTACTTGAAATACATGGGTTATATTTTACAGTATGTTTGGCGATATTGACGACTTCGTAAGACAAGGGTATATAGCTCAGGACATGGCAACACTAGATATATAGTTGATATATATATATATCCTCAGCAGCATATCATCAGTGAAATGATCATAGATCTATTGATCCGTCAGGTCATGAGGTTTTGAGATCCCTGATTTTAGTCCAGTGAATAGTGATCAAGTGTGTGTCTACCAGGCAAGAACAGAGCCTACATCTGGAACGTTTAGGGCCATATAGTTTTCTATAACTTGGCAGGTTTGCCTGTAACCTTAATGTATTCAGAATGTAACAGTATAACATTGCCTGACACAGTGTCTAACACGCTTTCTAAAACTGGTGTTTCTTAGTCCTATAACCGTCATAACATTTAGTACTACAACTGTAGAGTATTTTAGCATCTCTTCGTGAGTTTAGATCCTCTTACATGGTGGGTTTGATGAGGACGGAACGGCTCATGGGTCTAGTTAGACCGAGGCTTTCTGACCCAACAGCCCCCCATAAAAAGCTGTTCATAAAATAAACCAAAATATCGCAATACACAATTCCACAAGCATCCATAACTTTCCTTCCCACAAGCATACAAAATTAATATATATATATATATATATATATATATATATATATATATATATATATATATATATATATATATATATATATATGTATATATATATAATACTGGAAAGGATCACAATTTTGCGCGTGATCAAGATATTCCTATGAGTCCACGGGGAAAAATGAAACACGAAAAGTTCCCAAGTGCACTTTCGTGTAATAATCACATCATCAGGGGAGACACAAGAGAGAAATATAACAGTCAGTTGATATACATCGAAGAGACGAAGCTAGGACGCCATTCGGTGAACATGTATTGTCCACAAACATATACATATATACACTTGTATTTATTCATATTTGCTGGCTTCATCCATTCTCGTCGTCACCCCGCCACACTCGAAATAGTATCGCCTTGGTTCAATACATTGACTGCACGTCGACCCCTGTATACCACATCGCTCCAATTCACTCTATTCCTTGCACGCCTTTCACCCTCCTGTATGTTCAGGCCCCGATCGCTCAACATCTTTTTCACTCCATCCTTCCACCTCCAATTTGGTCTCCCACCTCTCTTCCTTCCCTCCACCTCTGACTCATATCCTCTCTGTCAATCTTTCCTCACTCATTCTCTCCATGTGACCTAACCATTTCAACACACCCTCTTCTGCTCTCTCAACCACAGTCTTTTCATTACCACACATCTTACCCTTTCATTACTTACTCGATCAAACCACATATGTGCCAGTTGAATAAAGACAAAGCATTTCAGAGATAGTAGGTGGAGGCTAGTACAGAGTCTAGTAGGTACAATGCATCGACATAGGAAAGTGACAGGTGGGCCCAGGAACATAAACTTTCCCCACACACACGGACACCACATTCCCAAATAATTTCCCTACTCCTACAAATTTGTTTCCCCCTGGCCGGCAAACCTATAAACCCACATAATTTCTTGTGCCACGAAATTTTCTGGTCCACAAACCCGCAAGATTAACCGCGGGTCATTTCCCAAAGGCCTGAGGGGGTCTGTATCCAATCCCTCCTGTAGGCTCAGCCAGCCACCTGGGGCACATCACCTAAGGACGGTTCTGACCTGTCTCCTCCCTGCTTACCAGCGGCGCTATGCACGAGGGAGGGAGGGAGGAAGAGGGTAGAGTACAAGGGGGAGGGAGGTAAGGGGAGGAGCGAAAGGGAGACAGTGAGAGGGATAGAAAGGATGGAGGTACAGAAGGTTAAAAGAAATAGGGAGGAGGGATATACGAAGTTAGCATGAGGAAGGAGGAAGAAATAGAAGAGAGGATCGAGACAATGTCTAGTCAGGGAAAAGAGAAGAGTGGGGAAGAGCACAAGAAGGAATGATTCCAGGAGGAAAGAAGGAGAGAGAGAGAGATGGATGTGGAAGAACTATGATGGGATGCAATGCAACAGGTAGAAGGAGAGGAGAGATGGAGTAAGAAAGTAGATGAGGGAGGAGATGAGAGAGGGAAAAGGGGAAGTGAGAGATGTGCGTATAGAAGGGAAGTGCGACGGAGAGGGGATGCGAGATTATGAGGACGAGAGATGTAGTGAAGAAGAGCAAAGAAGCGAGGGAAAAATAATGGAAAAATAATGAAGAATAGAAAAGTTAGAAGATACGACAATATAGACACAGCGAGATAAAGTAGAGGGAAGAAGAATAGAACAAGAGAAAAGAGGGAAGTAGGGAGAAGCTGACCGTGAAGGAAGTAGTAATGAATAGTGGAGACTAACACTACAGCGAGGGTGAACCTCCTTCACTGGTATGCGAGCACCAGCTGTTGATGTCATGGCTCGTCACATGACCCCTGGACACGTGTCAACACCCATGGTCTGACCTGTAGAAGCGTCGAGGACATGGTGTTTCCCCAGTGGCAGCATGTGTTGCTGAAGCCACCCTTCTGAACATTGGGCTACTCTGACCAGAGAATACTGAAATTCTACCGAAAAGTCACGTGTGTTCTAGCACTCTCTAGCAAACGTGGAAAACGAAGATTAAGTATAGAGAAAAGGAACGTGTGTGTGTGTGTGTGTGTGTGTGTGTGTTTGAATGTATGTTTCATGATATTTTGGTTTTCAAAAGCTGCAACATCTTCGTCTTTCCCTCTCACTTTCAAAATCTTGACTTATTTGAATTTCACACACTATTCCTGGAGGAGGAGGAGGCGGCGGCTGGATCGTCGGTGGCGGGCGGCACAGTGTAGCCGAGGGACACCTGTCGATAGAGCGCCAAATCTATCACAGGCAGGAAAATTGTTACGGCTTCCCGACACACACACACACACATGTATAGCCCGGACGTCCTTAACGTATCTCTCAGCCGACGCCTCTCCGTCACAGGACGTCAGCAAGCAGATGTATCGGGACTGTTCCTTCGAAGGCCCGATATTTGGTCGCAGCCCCCCACGCCCACACATTGAGACCCTTATACACATACAACGCGGTGATTCCAGGCAGTTAAAGGAGTATAACCCAATCAAAACTTCGTAATTCGTAGCACTTAGTAAGACATTTTATATGGTCTTATTCTAATCTAGCCATACGTCAAGACCTTTTTAAAGTGCTATCTTGACGCACGCACTCGACGCACATTCCTCAAGACGATCGCTCAGCCGAAACATTTGCATCTTTTAGCAACTCGTTCCCCATATTGATGTTACCAGGCACTGCTTCCTCGTGTTAACGCCGCGAGTGGAAAGTAGTCCCCTTCGCGAAGCTGTACCATCGTCAATGGACGAAAATGAAGTACAGTCACTTTCCCTGCTTCTGACTGTAACATAGTATCGAAGCTACAGGAGCCCTGTAAAGGGGTCTAGTAGTTACATAAATAATACTTTTGACTCGATGGTAGAGATGGCGTTGGCGTTTGTTTTCATTCACTACACAAAGCCAAGAACAAACCTACTCAAGTTGTCGAAGGTTCTTCAACATATTATTAAGGGGGTAAACACACTCTCACTCTATCCACAGATCTAGTCAACATACTCACACAACTCACTCACATTCCAGGCGCCTTGCACTCAGATGCCTGTGGACCTCCACTTAGAAATGATCACCTCAAACTGAAGATAGATTGCATAGCGAACGAGGAAGTGATTAAAGATTCAGTCCATAATGGGTAGCATAAAGAAGAATAGTATGTAGCTTTGAATACTTTTTCCAGGGAAAGGGAATGGAGGACTGAATCCCATAACCCAAGTATAGAACAATGTTCTATTAGTTTCCGTGATGTCTATAACCAAGAAGTGGAGAGTTATGTACCAACAGTAAAGTACAATGAAAGAAGGAAAGAATGTTACTGAAGGAATGGTTCTACAGGACGTATAGTAAAGAGGACACAGACGTTTTATGGAATAGGTGTAGGAGATTTAGGAGTACAGTTGCCTTTTACAGATACAAGATGGCTTGAAATTACAACATTAGGACAAGAAGAAATGAACAAGTCACCTCATCATAAGCAAAACATAGTTTGCAAGTCAAAGCAACACCCAAGGTTATTTCATACATTCATTGGAGACAAAGTAACAGTAAAGGACTAATTTTTTAGATTATGGAACACGGAGGGGAAAGTTATTGACGCAGATGAAGGCATATGTGAAGAGTTGAATACTTAGTTTTAGAGTGTGTTTACAGTTGAAGACCCAGAGGTAACACTACAACCAGCCAGGGAAGGGGAAGATGCCTTAGTAAATATTGAAACAAGTCAGTGGATCTCAGGACGGATCTTACCATTCTTACTGGTACAATGCGAGGATTGACTGTCACAATCGCTGATGATATTTCACGAGATCTCCCTAAGCGAGAGGAAGGTTCTAGTGACTACATTATGAGAAACAACCTCCCTCAGAACAACAGCCCGCTACAATCTACCAATGTACTATATAGGTACTCCTACCCAGTTGAAGTTTGTAAACTTCAAAACAATGTGAACTACATCGGTATGACTCCTACATCAATCAGTCGACGATGGGAACCTTATCTTCAAAACTGATGTACATATGCAGAAGCAATACAGCACGAATCTCACTCGTCAAAAAGTTACTGAAAACAAGATGGTACTGAAACATTGCCACGACCATACAAGGCTACAAATAACAGAACCCATGTACTTAAGCGAATATAATTCATTCTTAGATCAGTAAAGTACAGAACAAGCCAAGACTCTACAGCTATTAGTGTCTCCATGTTCCTTCCACTTCTGACACATATCCTCTTTGACAACGTCAAATAAAGAGGATATATGTGTCAGAGGTGGAGACAACAAGAACGAGAAGGCCTATTTGGTGATGGAAGATGGAATGAAAAAGATTTTGAGCGATCGGGGCCTGAACATGTAGGGGAGTGAAAGGCGTGCATAGGATAGAGTGAATTGGAACGATGTGGTATACTGGATCGATGTGCTGTCAGTGGACTGAACGAGGGCATGTGAGGCGTCCGGGGTAAACCATGGAAAGGACTGCGAGGCCTGGATGTGGACAGGGAGCTGTGGTTTCGGTGCAATACACATGACAGCTAGAGACCGAGTGTGAACGAATGTGGCCTTTCTTTGTGTGTTCCTTACACTACCTCTATGACGCAAGAAACAGCGATCAAGTATGAATATATATGTGTATATATATATATATATATATATATATATATATATATATATATATATATATATATATATATCCTCCCCTCTCGTTTTTTTTCTTTAATTTTCCAAAAGAAGGAACAGAGGGGGCCAGGTGAGGATATTCCAAAAAAGGCCCAGTCCTCTGTTCCCAACGCTACCTCGCTAACGCGGGAAATGGCGAATAGTTTAAAAGAAAAAAGAAATATATATATATATATATATATATATATATATATATATATATATATATATATATATATATATATATATATACAGACACACACACACACAGTCTTTTGGGATGTGGACCCTAAAATAAGAATATCAGAACTCACGTTGTCATGGTATACATCTTCATTCATTCTTTGACGAACAATGATGTGCAAATATTGTACAAGCCTCATTAGGATACCAGCTAACAAGCCTTGTACATATTTGCAGGTCATTGACGACTATAACAGAGAATTCCAAAACATCTGATTTAATGTTGGCTAGGAATGAATGCAGATGTGTACCTTTCGAACATGTTTTGATTCTCTCTCTCTCTCTCTCTCTCTCTCTCTCTCTCTCTCTCTCTCTCTCTCTCTCTCTCTCTCTCTCTCTCATTTACCTCCCTCTTCCTACAACTTTTTTCTTGTGAAAAGTTTGGTCTTCTCATTAATTCCTCCGTTTTCTTTGTCTTACCCTGATATATCCTTTCACCTGAGTTGGCCATCACTGGTCCATGTTCTATGCTGTGCCATGTCTGTCACTGTGTAACCACAGTACAGTAAATACCAAAATCTATTTCAAATCTTCAGCGCCATCGATTTGTATTAAAATGTGTACTTCACTTACAAAATACAGTCAGCGTTTTGGTATCAAGAAATACATCGAGCGTATTTATTTATACAACGGAACACTGCTGTAGTTTACCCATCTACTTACAAAATGCTGTATCCAACTCATCTAAGAAAATGCTATATCTTATTTGCTTACAAAATGCTGCATCTCCACCTACTTTCAGAATGCTGTATCTTACACATCTACTTACAAAATGCTGTATCTTACTCATTTGATTTCAAAATGCTGTATCTTACCCACCAACTTACAAATTTCATTGCCCGATTCGCTGACCCTTACCTGTTTCCTTACAAAATGCCATACCGTATCTATCTACTTACAAAACAAGGACATTCCTCTTCCATTTTCCTTATCTTTAGCCTTGCTGGCCTCAAGTGTAGAGACGTGAGTAATCCTACAGAAGTAAAGTTACTTATAATGGATCTTGCAAGTAGCTGGTAGGGTTGCCAGCACTTACTAGGTAACGTATCTTGCAGCGCATAAGTTCGACGCCACCGTAAAAAATACCAGGAATACCATTATAACTTGTGTGGCCTCGGCCTGTCAAAGTTCATGTAATGCCTCGAATTTGTTAGCCCCCTTTTGTAGTTCTAGGAGAGAGAGAGAGAGAGAGAGAGAGAGAGAGAGAGAGAGAGAGAGAGAGAGAGAGAGAGAGAGGGGAGAGAACTTAGCAGGTAAGTTATAGAAGGGGAGGAAGCGTGATAATTGCAAGTTGGGGAGTTTAAGTCTTTGTTCTGAGTTTTCAAAGGTTATCTTTTCATCAAGTTATACGAGACGAGATCATTGCTTTCACGTGGATTCCGCTGTGTTCGTCAGAACCTTGACTTATCCTTGAAGGAAGGATGACCCTTGACCTGCATCCCACTTAACCCTTCATGTGAGGTCGGTGGAGAGATCTCAGGTCACGAGAAAACCGTCTGTTGTATTTGAGGTGAATATAGAATTAACTAGATCAAGGAGATTATGGAATAATATTCATGGATTTTTTATGTAGACAAGTGCAGGTGGTCATATATATATATATATATATATATATATATATATATATATATATATATATATATATATATATAGATAAATATGAAGGTGAAATCGCACTTCAGTGGTAGTTCATACAATGTTATGTAACAGTATTTCTCTACATGTGGCACGACATATTTCGTGGAGACAATCCACCTCATCAGGTGCCAGTACTTAAAGTTATTCAAATTCCAACATCACACTTGTTTTCCGCCGTACAACACCAATCAATCAAGGCCAATCACTGTCTGCTATGTCTGGTCGTAACACTTGTGAGGGAGAGTGATTAAGGAGGGTTTGGTGGCGGGGGTTGACCTGGGTAGCTGGGTGTGCCATGAACAACTTTTTTCATGCTTTCGTGTATTGTCAATTCTCTCAATGATTTGGTTAATGCTAGGTTGGGCTTTAGAATTGCCTGGGGACTAGAGTTCTTAGTATTAGCAATTAAGACATTCAATGACGTTACGTGTGGCATAATGTGTAGAGGGGTATGAAATAACGGGATTTTCAAGATCTATGGGGTGATCATTTTCATGACAGTGTTTAGCGATCGCATTTTTGTGGTCATCCCTCCGCACTGAATGATGAAACTCCGTTTCAGTCTTACCAGTCTGGCCTACATAAATATATTTACATGCCTTGCATTTGACGGCGTAAACCCTCCCAAATTGTTGCATGATTTGGCCTATTATTTATTAAGGTCTTACTGATAATACCATCAGCTAGACCTTAATAAATAATAAGCCAAATCATGCAACAATTGGGAGTGTTTACGCCGTCAAATGCAAGGCATGTAAATATATCTGTGTAGGCATAGAACGAAAGATAAACCAAACTTTTCATAAAAAGGGAAACTTGCCCACACAAACCCACTCACCACAGACACTCATCAGAAAACAAATCTAAACCATAAACCTGTCCTCACCACTGGAAGGCTAGGTATAAACCGTCGCTCTGTTCTCAGCACAGTGACCCCACAAAACCCACAAGAAGCAGCAGCTCAATTCCCCCACATATGAACTACCTCATGACCCTATTTAACATCATATCTAGTCTTCTAAAACAAAAGATAAGGAATACAAAATTATCTATTTAAATAATGTTGAATCATCAGCAACAGGCTCACCAAGCCCGTAAACAAGGAAGTAATGAAAAGCTTTCACAAAATCCATCTTGAAACAACTGCCAACCTATCCTCACTCCCGGACCGATTAAGACCACGGAGAACTCTCCTGCAGCAGGCCATGACAACACGTCAAACTTGCACATGAAACACTGGCCCAATACCAGCCCAGGTGGCTACAGATATTTCCCGCCAATCCTGACTACAACACAAAATCCCTAACATCTGAAAACTTGCCATGTTAGTACCAATCCTAGAACCCTGCTTGATATGCCAACGCTTCCTTCCCTTACCGCCTATATCACTTCTGTAATCAGTAAGCGAGCTGAAAGACTAATACAACAGAGTCAACCATTCTTACCGAATCTCACCTACACAACACGGCTTTAAACTTATCATCTCCACTACCACACAACACAGACACCTCACAAACCACACTCTGGTTGGCGTCACCTCTACTGTATGGTACGTGCGACTCGCAACAGACAACAAAGCATTTGACACTCCAACACTTCCTCACGCAGAGGATAATTGACACCAACTTCTACAACAACAAAAGTGGTTGGCCGATTTCACAGCTTCTCTAAGATTCTTAAACCTTGCAATGGGGTTGCACAAGGAAGACATCTTCCTCCAACAATCCTCAGTCACCTTCCTACATGACCTTCCACCACCTCCTACAGAACAGCGTGAAGGTCCTCTCGTATACAGTAACAACATACAATGCTAGATGCAACAAACATGCAACACTGTATCATACATTCAGACCGTTGGTTCACCCGGAGCTGAATATTTGCATCTCCATAGGGGTCTGCTGTCACCCTTTTGACCACAGACAGTCACGAATCTAACCTGCAGCCACCCAAAGCCTTGAATAGCTAATCACTTTCAGTCAACGAGACTCCAACAACTATTCTGGGCATCACATGCGACACACACTCACGACATTCACTCCCACACACAACAAATATCAACACTAAGACAGCAAAGAATTTAAGCGACATTTGAACACTTACTCGATTTGGACAAGGAAAAAAGAATTTTTAACGTCATCAACAAATAATTCAGTTGCTCCACCCTGAACTATTCTTCCTTGCCTGGGTATCCACCCTGTCAAAGCTGCAAACCACATAAAGCAGAGCACACAGAACAATTACCGTTTGGCTTGCAACCACAAACACTGAACAAATTTGCAGCGAAACATAGATACACGAAGTTGTTCTCATTTTTCTTTCTTCCTGCTTTTGAGCCGTAGGGAGAGGTGGGTGGGCATGTGCTATCTGCTTTACTACCCCATTCTTACTATTAGATTAGACCTTCCTTTTAGCATACAACTTCATCTTAGACCATCGTGTGTCCTTTTTATTGTCCCCTCCATGTACTTCCACGTATATGTACCTCAAAAATGCTCGGCACTCGCTCATTTGGATCAACACGAGATCTTTCTCATCAAAACTGCTCTAAAGAGCTTACCCTCACACTTTAGCGACCAGTTCTTACAGGTTTCCGTCACCCTCACCAAACACAACAACAATGACGACGCATATACACACAGATGTGACTAGAGAAGCGGTAAGTAAGCGCCATCCCAATCCAGTTTTAAACGCCACTCCAACAGACATACACTCATCTGGAACTGCATTCTCAAGACGTATAAGAATCTGTTTTCTGGACTCTCTCGATCTCTACATGACATATACTGATGTTGAATTATCACCAGCCGCCTCTTGCCAAAGTACAGCTCTCATAATAAAGATGCTAATCATTACTCCTAAATTGTCTTGCATTCACCTCACAAAGTTTATATATATATATATATATATATATATATATATATATATATATATATATATATATATATATATAACAAGCAGGATAACACAAACAATCACACACGGGTGCTTAAGTATTGAGAGACAAGACATAAAGGTGAATCACAATACAGCTCTACTACAATAACCTACACCTCCTCGATTTTATGGCAACAGCTCTGCTACAATAGCCAACACCACCTCGGTTTTATGGCTACAGTTCAGCTCTGCATATCAGGCTTTATAGACCGTCATGCAACATCACTGTGGTTTATCACCTATGAATATGTGGTCTGCAGTTTTTTTTTTTTTCTCCCCCTTCTGCGAAATATTTCATATTGAGTATTTAGGATTTTTTCTTCCTCGTACATTGAAATGACTCTGGGGAAATTTGATGCTGTAATATACAATATTGGCTCGAGAGGCAAGTTGGGGGTTTTAAATGCTAATTTTTATATAGGTGTTTATATATATATATATATATATATATATATATATATATATATATATATACATCCCAACAATATATGGTTGCGAGGCACGGGTTATAGATAGGGTTATGCGGAGGAGGGTGGATGTGTTGGAAATTAAATATTTGTGGACAATATGTGGTGTGAGGTGGGTTTATCGAGTAAGTAATGAAGGGTGAGAGGGATGTGTGGTAATAAAAAGAGTGTGATTGAGAGAGCAGAAGAGGGTGTGTTGAAATGGTTTGGACATATAGAGAGAATGAGTGAGGAAAGATTGACAAAGAGGATATATGTGTTATCGGTGGAGAGAGCAAGGAAACTGAAACCGAATTGGAGATGGAAGGATAGAGTGAAACAGATTTCGAGCGATCGGAGCCTGAACATACAGGAGGGTGAAAGGCGTGCAAGGAATAGAGTGAATTGGACGATGAGTTATACTAGGATCAGCGTGCTATCAGGGAACTGAACCAGGGCACGTGAAACGTCCGGGGTAAACCATTGAAAGGTCTGGTTTCGATGCATGACATGATAGCTCGAGTATGGATGTGAGCTGATATGGCCTTTTGTTTTCTTGCTGTTTCCTGGCGCTACCTCGCTGACGCAAGGGGCGGCGATCAGGAGTAGGGGGAGAAGGAAAGAATGAATAGGTTATTCATTTTTCTTGCAACGATTTATGCTGCTTCCTGTGGGGGCTGAGTGGTGTCAGATATGGATGACGGAGAACAAGTATGAACATATACATGCTTATATATGTTTATGTATAAGTAAGGGCTTGTATGTATTGACGTTTATACGTATATGTGTGCGAGAATTTATATATATATATATATATATATATATATATATATATATATATATATATATATATATATATCATTTGATTTCTAGCACATCCAGCCTCTTCAGTGCCACCCATAAGCCATTGCCTTGCATCCGTACAACACCGTCGGGAATAATATACCTTCAAACACACCCATCCCCCCCCCCCTTTCTCCAACACATTTCTCAGAGCTTACTTATTGACCTACTTATAAACATTCCTTTCCTGCGTTTTTTTTTTTTTTATGGAAATGTCTTTTTCGAGTATTTGTTTTGTTCACCCGTCTAAATCTCTGTCCTTCTCGTGCCGTCCCCAGCGACTTATGCATCGCTGTCCCTTCCGTCGTTTCCTTCAGCGTTCCACTGTCTCGCCATTCATCAGTCCACGTCTCCTCCTCCGCCATCCATCTTCATTTCAGCCTCTTCCTCCAACAATCCATTCTCACCTCGGCCCAGTGATGCATCTCTCTCTCTCTCTCTCTCTCTCTCTCTCTCTCTCTCTCTCTCTCTCTCTCTCTCTCTCTCTCTCTAGCTAGCTAGCTAGCCCCGCCTCAGGAGTTAAAAGTCATGGTTGGTTCTCGTAGGTAGGTAGAGTCAACCAACAGTGCACACGGTTCGCACTGTTGGGCTCAGGGTTCCTACAATCGTACTCGAGGGCCGTACCCATCTTGTTCAAGTATCGTACCGTCATGCTCAAGCAACGTACCATCATGTTCAAGCATCGTACCGTCATACTCAAGCAACGTACCGTCATGCTCAAGCAACGTACCATCATGTTCAAGCATCGTACCGTCATACTCAAGCAACGTACCGTCATACTCAAGCAACGTACCGTCATGCTCAAGCAACGTACCGTCATACTCAAGCATCGTACCGTCATGCTCAAGCAACGTACCGTCATGCTCAAGCAACGTACCGTCATGCTCAAGCAACGTACCGTCATACTCAAGCAACGTACCGTCATACTCAAGCAACGTACCGTCATGCTCAAGCAACGTACCGTCATACTCAAGCAACGTACCGTCATACTCAAGCAACGTACCGTCATGCTCAAGCAACGTACCGTCATGCTCAAGCAACGTACCATCATGCTCAAGCAACGTACCATCATGCTCAAGCAACGTACCATCATGTTCAAGCAACGTACCGTCATACTCAAGCAACGTACCGTCATGCTCAAGCAACGTACCGTCATGCTCAAGCAACGTACCGTCATGCTCAAGCAACGTACCATCATGCTCAAGCAACGTACCGTCATGCTCAAGCAACGTACCGTCATGCTCAAGCAACGTACCGTCATGCTCAAGCAACGTACCGTCATGCTCAAGCAACGTACCGTCATACTCAAGCAACGTACCGTCATGCTCAAGCAACGTACCATCATGTTCAAGCAACGTACCGTCATACTCAAGCAACGTACCGTCATACTCAAGCAACGTACCGTCATGCTCAAGCAACGTACCGTCATACTCAAGCAACGTACCATCATGCTCAAGCAACGTACCGTCATGCTCAAGCAACGTACCGTCATGCTCAAGCAACGTACCGTCATACTCAAGCATGCTCTGACGTCGTAACATCTTGCTGACGGTGTTAAATGAACGCAGTGCCATATAAAACGCGAGGAAAGTATGAATAAACAGAAAACGGCGAGAGGTAAAGAAAGAATTTGTGTATGTAGCCAAGAGGAAAACGGGAGATGGAAAGTAATAGTAGTATACACATCCATTTTCTTTCTTCTTACCTCTATTGTCATTTCCCCTCCTACCTCTCCCCAATCTCGCCTCACAACGTCATAAACAGTATCACTGGCGGAGGCATTACGGTCAACAGCCAAGATAAACGGGTCTGAACGAGTGCTGGACGCGTTAAGACGTGTCTCAACATGTTAAGACGTGCAGGACCCAGAAGAACACGGAACGATGGACTGTTCTCGTTATTCACTGTAAATGAGGAGAACACTTGAGAGAAAATCTTACCTAACCGTTCTTCTGTGAAGTGTCTTTACTTCTCTGTGTGTACACCAACAATATATTTCTGATGCGCTGTTGCCACCTCTCTTACCATATCTATTCTCTAGCTCGTCTAGTCATTATAAAACCCAGTCGTCAGGGCAACACTGTATCCAATTCTCTTTTCGTACCAGTCAAGTATATCCTTCCGTCACTTCAAAGGACAGAATATTCCATTGTCACAAATTAATTTACTGGTAAAAACAAAACACGGAAGACTAAATTCCAATATCCATAAACATCTAGTATTTGATATTCAGTTCTCTAGCCTCTTCCAATATCAGACGAATGTTTGAAAACGAAAGACGCGTGAAATTCTAATATAAAGTATATTACTTTATGAATGATATAAAGTATACAACTTTAGACATACACGATATAAAATGAAATATATTACCTTACTTTACGAGAAGGAGGACGAGATACATTGAACATAGCTGGGTTTAGTTTATAGTTAACTGCACAGTAATATTCGCAGGGAATATTCGTCGTAAGATTTACCACGGGCATCCGTGGCAGAGACAAAGACCCCCTTTAGTAACGTTAAGGCCTGACCACCTCGCGCAGACCTTGGGTCTGTATATCTATGTATCTCAAAGACCACAATTTGCAACGTTATTATTTCTTGTTATCGCATGTACTCAAATACTCCCAAGTTTTGGTACTCAGAAGATATCATACCCATAAGTTATCTTACTAATTATCGTAGTCATGATTTAACGTACTCAATAGGTATAGTACTCAGGAGTTATTAAACTCATAAGTTATAGCTATCATAAGTTATCGTACCCATAAGATATCATACTCAAAAATTATCGTACTCATAATTTACCGCACCCATACCTTGGTGTTGTACAAAAAGTTATCGTACCTGAAGAAAAACTATCCAATCTTAAGTGGCTGTTATAAATTCATGTTCTAGGGTCGTACCGCCGTGCTCAAGGGTCGTAAAGTCGTGCTCAAGGGTCATAAAGTCGTGCTCATGGGTCGTACCGTCATGCACAATGGTCATACCGACGTGTGCAATGATCGAAACTCCACCTTGCTCACGGGTCAAACTTTCGTACTGAAGAGCCGTGCGTCCGTGCTCAGGGGGACGTACATTCCCGCTTAAACGTCGTACCGTCGTGCACGAGAGGATATTGTGCCAATATTCTCAAGTCTGGCGTACATGCAGGCCTCAGGACGATATTCTCATTAATGCCATCTACAAGACAACTCAAGATTCACCCAGAAATATATTCTCGTCCTCATCTTCCTCTTACTTCCCTTTGAGGAAACGGATCCTCACAATATATACTTCCCTCATCTCAACTAATCTGTTTTACATTAATCTTCAGCGAATATCTTAGTAAAAAGAATAATGCAGTTTAGAATATCTAACTGTCAAATGGTCTGAATATTGTCCCTTAAATGGCTCGAGTGTACTGTCGATTAGATGATGTGAATATGCAGTCCTTTAAATGGCCTGAGTGTTCTCTTTTCCGTGGATTAACTGTTCAGTCGTGTAAATGGCCTTGGGATTCAGTCTTGTTAATGGTCTGAGCGTTCAGTCTTGTTAATGGTCTGAGCGTTCAGTCTTGTTAATGGTCTGAGCGTTCAGTCTTGTTAATGGTTTGAGAACCCAGTTTCATATATTTTTGTTCATTCTTTTTAAGTGGTTTGAACTGTCTTTTAAATGAGCTAAGAGTTCAGTACTTTAAATGTCCAGAGAGTTCAGTATCTTAAATGTCCTGAAAGTACAGTCTTCTAAATATCCTTTGAGTTCAGTCATTCAAAATTCCTCAGAGTTCAGCATTTTAAATATCGTAAACGTTCAGTCATTTAAATGTTCTGAGAGTTCACTCATTTCTTTAAAGATTTTTACATAAATGTCGTGTTTGGTATCGTGTGTGTGTGTGTGTGTGTGTGTGTGTGTGTAGTGGAGGGCGGGATGGTGTCCGGGCGCGCTCGTATAACTCGTTCGCTGGAAACGAATTCTATTTAGCCCCAGAGAGAGCCTGACCCTCGCGTATTGCCCCCATGGTGGCTGTAGGCTCCTAATGTGGCGCACTGTCTTTCTGGAGCAGGTAATAAACATTGCGTCAAAGCTGAGGGCTCGATCCCCTGGGCAGAAATTGGAAGCCAAACTTTACTATCATTCCAACTGATGTATATTTATATATATATATATATATATATATATATATATATATATATATTCATACTACTACTATTCGCTATTTCCCGCGATAGCGAGGTAGCGTTAAGAACAGAGGACTGGGCCTTTGAGGGAATATCCTCACCTGGACCTCTTCTCTGTTCCTTCTTTTGAAAAAAAAAAAAAAAAAAAAAAAAAAAAATGCATCACTGTGTAATCTTCAGTGGGCGTTACCGGATTGCGCCTGCAGTTGCTTTTGTCTTAGATTTACAGTCATCTTGAGTGTAGTTTTACCCTCGTCACTGGACAGATCGGAGTGAAATATCATGTAGAAACTTCTCATTCCAAAGAAGCCCATGATTTCCCTGCTACTGGCAGTAGCGCAATCTTGAAGCTACGGGAACCCACTCGAAAAAAAATAGAATAGTTACATATAATCGAAGTTACGTATTATGCTTCTAAAGCTAGTTTTAAAGCTAGCTCACTAGTGCCATAATGGTGAAGCGTGATGGCGAGAGATTGCCACAGAGATGGGCAACATTTGCTCAGATAACCACCAGTAAACGTGCATTACGAGCGCCCACACCACACCAAACAGGGCACTTGTTAATCTGGCAGGAGCGACGCAAGACGTAGGTGACTGATCATCTTTATTTCATAAAGCTTAGATAAAATCCTGGTTCTCTGAGCCCTCAGGTGAGCCCCGCTTTGGCAGACACACACATCAATCGTGGGAGGGAAACCTGCAGCATACTACAATGCCTTGTGTGTATGTGTGTGTGTGGAGCAAAAGGTGAAACAAGTTGATCATAGATAAGTCCTATAGCAGACAGTACGTGCAGAATTAAAGGCTTACAGGTTCACTTATCGTATCGAAGGTTCATGTTATCTATGTATATATATATTCATGCGTTACCTTACTGCTTTACAGACACTGGTTATCACGCTCGCTGGTTATCATAAGTTATGACCCGCACGTTATCATAAGCTGTTGTCCTTGTAAATGATCATAGGTTATCATACTCGCAAGTTATAATTTATCATACTGATATTATAGGCTGTCATGCTCGCAGATTATCGAAGAATATTACATTTCTAGGTTATCATGCTCCATCATACTTGCAGGTTATCATGCATTATCATACATACAGGTTATCAATGGGTCTCACTCACACGCTATTTGAGGATATCATACTCGTAAGTTATGATAATTTATCATATTTGCACGTTATCAGAGTCTGTCATTGTTGCATGACATCATGGGTTATCATACATGCATTTTATCGTAAGTTATCGTACCTGCAGGTCATCACAGGCTACAGATTAATGGTTGCGAGTTATCATACGATATTAAACATACATGTTATTACAGGCTATCGTACATACAAGTTATCATAGGTGATCATACTCACAGATTATCAAAGGATATCATACTCTGAAATGATCGTACTCTGTCATACTCTCAGATAATCACAGGTGGATGTACTCGCACATTATCATACTCACAGCTTGTCATCTTAATCAAATGCTATGTCTGTGAGAGAGAGAGAGAGAGAGAGAGAGAGAGAGAGAGAGAGAGAGAGAGAGAGAGAGAGAGAGAGTGGGTTATCGCATTCATATCTTAATCTGTCGTACTCAGATATCCATGTTATCTTGCTCACAAGATCGACCATTGTTATCATGGGTTAAGTTCGTGTCATCATACTTCTAAGATGTCAAGATCGAGTTTTTTTTCCCCTCTCTCTTTTACGTGGAAGATTCCAGGAAGGGACAGAAGTCCACATCAAGGCCAGGTCTTAATTGAAATAAGGAGAGGTTAATGAAAGAGAAAAAGAAGAGACAAGGGAACGTATTTAAGAATTTTGGAGGAAGTGAAAAACCTGCTTTTTGAATTGTGTCAGGTCGCAGGTATCGGGAAGGATGTGTTGAGCCTTTCCTAACGAGTTCCATTTTATTTGATTATATTAATTACATTTCAGTAATCGCTGACGGAAGGCATCCGATTCGCCTCTTCTAATAAAATATATTATTTGAGAATTCCCCTACTTCATGCAGTTACCTCGTGTGTGAAGGCTTTGTAAAGAATAAACTTTTTCACACACACACACATATATATATATATATATATATATATATATATATATATATATATATATATATATATATATATATATATATATATATGCGTCTGTCCCATGTATATTTTTTTCGTCACATATTTTCATTTTCTCTTTCCATTTTCGTCTGTGCTTCAGCCAAGCGACTGTTCAAGGCATCTTCCCTACAACACTTTCTCCTTTGGCCACTTTACTCTGGGCATCTGCATAATCCTGTTAGAATGTGATTACCCTTTCAAGGCTTCGTATCCCTCCGTCCGTCTGTCTGTCTGTCTCTGTCTCTATGCAAGCTGCTGCTGTAGCTGTCTCGTGGAGGAAAATCTCTCGTGTTAGCTTCCTCCTACATAGATAGATTGGTAGTTCGTCTCTCTGTCTCTCTTTATCTCTTGTTTCCATCTATCTCTCTGGATGATTCGTTTCTATGTCTCTCTCTATCTCTTGTTTCTATCTATCTCTCTGGACGATTCGTCTCTCTGTCTCTCTGGACGACCGAGGCAAGTCCTTCACTCAAAATCTCCAGCGTGGTTGTCATCAGTGAACTAAAATGCAATTCTCTCCCCCTGGCTTGCACAAAGGAAAGGTTTGTCTCCAGGTGAATTTTGCATGACTGACCCGCCGTATATCCCTAACAAAAAACGGGGTATGTGTGAGAGAGCCAAAAAGAAAATATTTGAGAATATACGAATATGCGGACTGTAATTTCAAAATTCATGAAATCTTTAGTCACACTGTAATTATATAATCCCGAGTGAAATTGTACTTAATGGACTAATTATACATGCAGAGAGACAATATAGTGAAGGCAATTACCATTACTCTTGACATCTTCTGGTGCAATGCTTCTAAAGAGAATTCTTAAATACTTTTTTATGGGATCTGAACATGCTATCTGCATACATAGTAATCAGTGGAGTCTACCTCTACTTTGATCTTACACAAAACAAACAATCCTTATATTAATGACACACATACACACACACAAACACACTTATACATATGTATTATTCATTTATTTATTAAACTTAACCACCGTCTTCCGCGTTAGCGGGGTAGCGCAAGAAAACAAGACGAGGAATGGCCCAACCCACTCACATACACATGTATATACATAAATTCCCACACGCGCTCATATACATACATTTCATCGTATACATACGTATACATACACAGACATACAAATATACACATGCGCATATCCATACTCGCTGCCTTCATCCACTCAGTCGCCACCCCGTCACACACAGTGGACTGAAGCAAGGCATGCGAGGCTTCGTGGTAAACCACGGAAAGGTCTGTGGTGCCAGGATATGGACAGGGAGCTGTGGTTTCGATGGATTACACATGACAGCTAGAGAATGGATGTGCGTGGATGTGGCCATTCTTCGTTTGTTCCTGACGATAACGTGGGGAAATGGCAATCAAGAGTATAACAGTAACAATAATAATAATAACAATAGATAAATGAAATGTTTATGATAATGATAATATTATCAATCTTTTAACAAGTTTGTTGTCTTTACAGATTGACCTGCAGCTGAACAGCGAGGATGGTGCTGATGTCAGCGGGTACATCAAGAACGGCGAGTGGGACCTTATAGGTGAGGGAACTCTAGCAAGACGTTCTGCACAAACGTTTCTTTTAGGAAACAAGATGAAAACAAATGAAAAAAATAATTACAGGTTGTGAGATTCAGATTTACGTGAACATGAAGGGGTTTTTAAGAGTAAAAATCTTTAGGGTGATTTACAGAAAGACTAAAAGAACGTAAAATCCTGATTATGTCTCTTAAAATTTTGATATATGGCGAGTCTTCATAATCCCTTGTGTGTGTGTGTGTGTGTGTGTGTGTGTGTGTGTGTGAAGGCAATTCGTCATGCAAGAACCCTAGTCAGTGTACCACTGGCTTTGGATATATCCCTGTGCCTCTCTATAACAAACACATCTCACAGAACAGCTGGCCAGGTACTCCACACACACAGCCTCATTCATGTCAAGGTTCTCTATTTTCTCATGTCATCAACTCCTGATTGATCTTTACCTCTCTCTCTCTCTCTCTCTCTCTCTCTCTCTCTCTCTCTCTCTCTCTCTCTCTCTCTCTCTCTCTCATTAATCATCCCCAGACCACCGAGGGATCACCTCGGAAATGCCCGTGGTCCGGGGTGGGTGAGAGGAAGGTGACAAGCCTCAGCCGTCGAGTAATTAATTGCTAACCTCTCGGTCACTTGCACCCGCGGATGGCCCTTAAAGGAATATAGGTTGGCTCGGGCGTCGCAGCTTGCACGTTTCTGCCCCCAGGTTTCTGAATATTCCAGGAACTGTGGTCATTAGTCTCCCGAACAATAGGAATATACGACGTCTACGCTATTCTGTATATCTGTCACCAGTCATAGCAGGTATACGTATCTCAGTGTTCACGTCTAAGAATAACTTTGTTCCCCAAGTTCATCATTAACATCTTATTACCTAACCTCTTAAAAACGCACACCATAGTCTGCTTTAACATAAATCTGTAACGTATAGACAAACGTTAAACAGCAAAGAATATTGTATAACAAAATGTAAACGACAAACAGTAGTGTATACTGTATGATCAGATGTAAACAGCAAACACTGGTGGATGCTGTATGATCAAATGTAAACACCAAACAGTAGTGGATTGTGTTTAATCAAATGTAAACACCAAACAGGAGAGGGGAACAGCGAAGGCCTTGCATCACTCCGGCGAATATAAACACAGGTAATGGACGGTTAGCTATAACCAAAATAAATGGACCCATTGAGAGGTTATGTATTGTACTCTTGTGGTTCCTTTTATCGAGTTTTTCGTAATAGCAACAAGACAAATCCATCGGTAAAACTTCACGAACGGATTTATAGGTACAGTTCTTGGCTGGAAGGTGGAACGAACAGTCATTGGATGACTTAAGGTATCCAACTAACCGACCATTGCAATATTCTCGTGGCGAAGGTGGAGCATAGGAATTCAAAACGTATTGGAAATTCTAGTTTTATGGGTTAAAAGAAAATATTTTAGAATTTGGAAGAAAATGATCCTGTATACACAGTTCCAATATCATTGTTTTCACTTGATGTAATCTATTTATATTTCTATGTTAAAGGCTCCAGTCACGGACAAAGAGCGACATCAAGGCCGGGCCTTAATTCAGATATAGAGAGAATTATGAAAAGGAAAAAGAAAAGAAATGGGGAAAGTATTTACGGATTTTGTAGAAGTGTAAAACCTTGTATGTTAACATGTCCCAGGTCATACTTATTAGGATAGACAACAAGGAAGATTGTTCAAAATGTTCATCGTGTAGGGGTAGAAACAGTTATGAAAACATCAGAAAAGAGCACCGAAATATACAGGGAAAAATGCTTTGCCATAGAATGTAGTTGTGTCGTGGAAACTGTACATCCCGTGTAACCTTTAGTCTAATTTCCAGTTCCCCAACCTTCAATGATATAGATGTCAGTACACCTTCTGTAGTTATGGATCAAGATCAGTTCTTTTCTGAGAGACAGTCTCTTCCATTCTGACAAATGACTCTCTTCGATCTGATCTACATCATGTCTCTTCTAATTCAAAGTTTTATACGATTTTGATCAAAGCCCGAGGGAGTTCTAGGGCCAAGGAGTCCTCTCAACGTATTGGCCTGGAGATAAATGTGAACATTGAGGAGCACATCAGACCCTGATACAACTTGCACATCGCCTCAGTTGGCCCGTCAAGACCTAATCCTATTGCCTCCAGTAACAGAAACATCTCCCTCGCGAACCCGAGTAATTATTGAAACGCACTCGATTGACGAAGCCAGAACTACAGACGATTCAGTTCTCGACTTTCCATCCTCTCTCTCTCTCTCTCTCTCTCTCTCTCTCTCTCTCTCTCTCTCTCTCTCTCTCTCTCTCTCTCAGTTAATGACGTCGCTTGAACTCGTTAGGATAATTAATGCACATAGCGGAGGTCTCCACCAGGAGCGTGTCCAGCCTGGTCTTAGCAAGAGGCTCCGGGCAACCTCACGCGAATGTGTTTGCCGGACACACTCTGTGTTGACTTGATTTGGAGAATTTACCACAGACTCGAAGGGCTTTCCTCGTACATATATATATATGCCTTCAATCTTTACCTTTCTGCCTAATGAGCCACTTATACGAAGCTCCCACAGCGCTCAGGAAGCCAGCCACGTCCACCGGTTAGGATCCTAGGACAAGGTGATGTAGTCTATGTCTGTACGAGGCCACTGCAGGATGATATACACGTTCCTGCCCTCACCATATAACCTAGTTATAGTGAATGTTCCTTTTTTTTACAATATGGAATCTTCTTCAATCATTTTTGTTTGGATTATACTATTAGAAGTTCCTTCTGAAGATGTACGTACTGTGGCCAGAAGTTCCTTCTGAAGATGTACGTACTGTGGCCAGAAGTTCCTTCTGAAGATGTACGTACTGTGGCCAGAAGTTCCTTCTGAAGATGTACGTACTGTGGCCAGTCTGTCTGCCGCTTTCGTGAGTATGTAGGGGGTCGAGGTGACCACTACCTCCTGGGACTCGTCCGCTTCAGGAATCTATCTGATTTTTCGTGACTCATATCGCGAGGTGGAAAATCGCCATTAATGACCTTTTTTTTTTATATTATTGCTTGCGGTCACCACAACCACGGCTTCCCTTACGTTTCCTTCCTTATTGATCTACACTCTCTCTCTCTCTCTCTCTCTCTCTCTCTCTCTCTCTCTCTCTCTCTCTCTCTCTCTCTCTCTCTCTCTCTCAGCTTTTAAAGAGACTGCATCTTTTTCAGTCTGTGTTAAGGCCAGACCACCTCGCTTGGACCTTGGGTTTGTGTGGCATGCGTATCTCTCTCTCTCTCTCTCTCTCTCTCTCTCTCTCTCTCTCTCTCTCTCTCTCTCTCTCTCTCAGCCAGTTGAGCGCCACCTCACCAACTTCGGGTACAAAGCTGCTCTCCATCACACGAGTTTCCAGGAAGAGGGAAGACAGCCTGGCCGGCTTCCCCACCGCTCTCTTCCTACCCGTTTCTGTGACACGCCTGTGGTACAGGGGCGTGCGTACCACACCACTCACCCACGGTACGCAGTGTACGCTGTACCTTGTGGTGCGTGAAAATTACCCCCGACTCATTCGACATATTACCACAGCGGACATTCAGTGTTCGAGCCACAAGACTTTAATGGCTTCGCTAAGAGCGATGGTTTCGTAGACACTTCTCTAGGGGATTGTACAAAGGCTCCCTTCGTCAGTAGCGGGCTGTAGGCTATCATCCCCTTCGTCAGTAGTGGATCATAAACCATCACCCAGTTCGACAGAGATATGGGCCATGATCCCTTCGTCAGCGATGCAATATAGGCCATTATCCTTCTGTCTGTAGTGGACCATAGGCCATTATCCCTTCGTCAGTAGAGGATTATAGGTCAATATCCCCTCGTCAGTAGCGGACTTTTGGCCATTATCCCTCCGTCAGTATTACGCTACAAGCCATTATCCCATCTCTAGTGGTAGACAACGGGGCAATACCAGAGCTGCAGGACACAAACAGAACACCTCCCATCTTCTTGGTACCGTTTGGACCACCATTTTGCAAGGAATGGTGCGAGACTTTCACTGCTGTTCTGGGAAAGAGCTACGGTCTGTGACCTCTCCCTAGAACTGTTGCGGACCATCATGGTTCTAGGAATGTTATAGACCCACAGTTTTTTTTTTTTCTCGTTTAGGAAAACTGTTCCCTGAATCTTTTCAGTCAGGTAGGGAATGCCCTTAGAGAATGGGAGAGACGAACGCTATTTTCTTAGCAATGGGACATATCGTTGACCATATGCTTGATGCAAACCATCTCAAAACTTTATAGGCTTCACTTCTTTACTTTCTTATTGCCACGAATGCGAACGAATTTCAGAGAGGCACTTTCTTCCTCAACTCTAATATTCTTATATTTATCCTAGTGCCTCCTTGAGGCTTCGAATGTGTAACCTCTTCTTCGGGTGAGCGAAATTGTTCCCCATGCACCAGATATACGTCAGAGAAAGACAATCCAATACTGCAGAAAGATCAAGATATAAATGAAGGCCATCAGAGATGTTATACCACCTTTCGATAAAGGATTCATTACCGCAACTGTATATATCAGGTCCCCGATCTCCATGTGCACAAATATTTCGTGACAGTAAAGCGTTTGTCGGAACTTCGTAGTTACTCCTATATATGACGCTATTTGAGACTAAAGAAACCGATCGTTGATTGACCAGAGAAAATCAAGATTACAGGGTAACCTACGCTATTTGTTGGAAAACACCTAACCATGCTTTTACTTCTTATACTATCATTCCTCTCGTCTTATCATTACTACTAATACTACTACTTTTATAACTACTAATACTACTACAGCTACTACTAGCATCACTACTAATACTACCGCTATTACTACCTCTGTTATTGGTACTGCTACTAGTACTAAATATTAGCTTTGTGAAGGATTTGCAGGACCTTATGTTTTCCTTCCTCTTGTATATATAAGAAGTGTATTAGATATATAAATATATGCACATAGATATTTTAGGAGCTCAGAGGGTTAAGTTCAGTAATCAGTGCAGATTGTGGCAAGTTGTATCAAGTCTGTTTGTGGAGTTCTGAAATGAAAACATTTATGCTCCTGAGAATCTTCTTAACATCTATTACACTGTGTATGTGTGTGTGTGTGTGTGTGTGTGTGTGTGTGTGTCAATGAATCGATCCTGCAAAGAGGGTATCGAACCTGTGTCCCCACCTTTCTGAATATAGTGCACAGCACTTCCATGGTGATCACTGAACATGAACAAAGGCCAGAGAGAGAGAGAGAGAGAGAGAGAGAGAGAGAGAGAGAGAGAGAGAGAGAGAGAGAGAGAGAGAGAATATATGACAGAATCATCTTGAACAACCTGTAGACTGTGTTCAAGAATCTGTTTTCTGTTGGTGGTTAGAGTTTGACGGTGATGGCTTTAATGACCCTTGCAGTTGTGAGTCTAATTAATGGCCAACCAGCATGAAGACAAACATTTACATGAATGATTATCCCCGAGTGTTACTTGTATGTGTTGTAATGGTTAAGGAGGGATGGTTAGAGGAAAATACAGTTGCTTCCCATAGTAATACAATAGCTCCCTGAAAATAATGCAGTAGATCCCAGAATAATACAGTAGTTCCCTAGAATATTCCAGTAGGTTCCCCAAAGTAATACAGTAGCTCCCTAGATCAATACAATAGGCCTCCAGAGCGATACAGTAGCTCCCAGAATAATACAGTAGGTCCCCAGAGTAATGCAGTAGGACTACGAGAGTAACACATTAGATCAGTGAAATACAGCAGCTTCCCAGAGTAATCCAGCTGCTCCCCAGGATAATACAGTAGCTTCCCAAGAGTACTACAGTAGCCCCCCGAGAATAATACAATAGCTCTCCCTCCCCACCTTTTCTTACAGCGGTGCCGGGTAAGCGAAACACCCTCTCCTACAGCTGCTGTCCGGAGATCTATGTAGACGTAACTTTTCAAATTCACATACGACGCCGTACGCTGTATTACTTCAGTAACCTCATCATGCCATGTGTTCTCATCTCCTCCATGGCTTTGCTGGGGTTCACTCTGCCCCCAGACTCAGGGGAGAAGCTCACTTTAGGTAAGGCTTCGCCGATCAATCTCCGGGAGAAGGTAAACACAAACCCATTTTCTGTGATTAACAGTCGATTCGTTTTCTTTGTTAGGTGAGATGCCAGATGTCACCACCAGTCATGTTCCCGCCCCTTACCACGTGATGTGGTCTGTTCTTTTTTTTTTTTGTTATAGTTGTTGTCTTTGTTTCTTTAATCAATTTTGTTCTTTTATTCACAGACTTTGTGCAAACATGCTTTAATCAATATGCCACAGACAGTGTGGACATGATGTTGCTAATGTAAAAACCATGGTTATCTTAATTATGAGTAATGTATTAAAACCATGGTTATCTTAATTATGAGTAATGTATTAAAACCATGGTTATCTTAATTATGAGTAATGTATTAAAACCATGGTTATCTTAATTATGAGTAATGTATTAAAGACCATGGTTATCTTAATTATGAGTAATGTATTAAAGACCATGGTTATCTTAATTATGAGTAATGTATTAAAAACCATGGTTATCTTAATTATGAGTAATGTATTAAAGACCATGGTTATCTTAATTATGAGTAATGTATTAAAGACCATGGTTATCTTAATTATGAGTAATGTATTAAAGACCATGGTTATCTTAATTATGAGTAATGTATTAAAGACCATGGTTATCTTAATTATGAGTAATGTATTAAAGACCATGGTTATCTTAATTATGAGTAATGTATTAAAGACCATGGTTATCTTAATTATGAGTAATGTATTAAAGACCATGGTTATCTTAATTATGAGTAATGTATTAAAGACCATGGTTATCTTAATTATGAGTAATGTATTAAAGACCATGGTTATCTTAATTATGAGTAATGTATTAAAAACCATGGTTATCTTAATTATGACCACGTTAATTGTGGTGAACGAAGATAAATCATGTTGTATGCAGATGGCAGCAGAGGTTGGCACAGTGAGCAGAGGAAAAATAAGATAATTACATTTGATTAAATCTTTGAGCAAATTACAATAATTCATGTACAATCTTTTTTCCTAATGGTAAGATTTTATCCTGTGTCCCTATTATTGTAGTGTATAGTAGCCTGTTACACATTCTATTTCTCTTCCTCTCTGTCTGTCACTCTTATATATATATATATATATATATATATATATATATATATATATATATATATATATATATATATATCCTAGCGGTAGCACTCCCTCCTGCCTCGCAGGGGTCCCGGGTTCGAACCTGGCTGTTGGAGGTTTGTATGCTCTATGTAAGTGCGCGCATATGAACTTTGTTCGTATATATATATATATATATATATATATATATATATATATATATATATATATATATATATATATATATATATATGATTTCCCCCTCTACACACTTCTCCTAGCAGTGTGAGATACAAATTCACAATAAAACTTCAATGGATTATATTTCACAGGAGAGACTAGTAACTGTTGGGCCTCGTACTTTACAGTCACTTATTGCGCAAAGATCCAGTTACTTCACTTAGTTAAGTTACCTAGTGTGTCTAAACTATGGCTAGTTATTGCGTTTTGTTTTCCCCGTGTTCGTAGCGCCATTATCTGTATCATTAATAAGTGTTTATCAAAATTTTGAGGATAATTCATAACGGACATGAAAATGCGTTGCCCATTTTAAGATGGGTGTTACCGGACTACGCCTACACGAGGTTATACTGCAAGTAAAAAGTCGTCACTGGCGAGGTTGTGTTATTGGGAGGGACAGTCGCGTCAAAGACCTTCTCTTTCCAATGGAATCCACATTTCTCTTCTACTGGAAGCAGCACAACCTTGAGCTGCAGGTGCATATAGAAAGAGGTCCTGGGTAACGCCAGGACTTTCTAAGAAAGAGGTGCTGGGGTAATTATAAAGAAATTAAGTAATGAAGAAATTAATTAAATAATCTAAGACATTCAACACTAATGAAAATCATTTATGAAAACGTTGTGTGATGTATAAGTAACGTTGATGAAGTTTGATTAAAACTAACGTTGTTGTATGATGATATATACATTATATGACTTCCTTGGAGGACCTTGTGAAATATCTTCCCATTTCCATATCTCTCCCTCTCTCTCCCTCTCACCATGCCCTCTCCCAACCCTCTCCTCCTCCAGTCTGGACACTATAGACATCCAATCAGCCGTCTGCCTCGCCTCAAACGAGCTGCAAAACCTCAGAAATCTGACAAAATTGGTCTATTCTATTTACTCTCTCATCTGTAGCAGCTGGGCAGGCCTGGGAGACAGTGGTCACGTGGTTCTGAGGACACGACAGACACTGCTCCTCCTCCTGTATTAACAGCTTTTTCCTATTATTTAGTTGTAGAAAAAGTTTACTTACAGACTCTGTATGTAAATATATATATATATATATATATATATATATATATATATATATATATATATATATATATATATGCTCAAATTACAGAGGTATAAGTTTGTTGAGTATTCCTGGTAAATTATATGGGAGGGTATTGATTGAGAGGGTGAAGGCATGTACAGAGCATCAGATTGGGGAAGAGCAGTGTGGTTTCAGAAGTGGTAGAGGATGTGTGGATCAGGTGTTTGCTTTGAAGAATGTATGTGAGAAATACTTAGAAAAGCAAATGGATTTGTATGTAGCATTTATGGATCTGGAGAAGGCATATGATAGAGTTGATAGAGATGCTCTGTGGAAGGTATTAAGAATATATGGTGTGGGAGGAAAGTTGTTAGAAGCAGTGAAAAGTTTTTATCGAGGATGTAAGGCATGTGTACGTGTAGGAAGAGAGGAAAGTGATTGGTTCTCAGTGAATGTAGGTTTGAGGCAGGGGTGTGTGATGTCTCCATGGTTGTTTAATTTGTTTATGGATGGGGTTGTTAGGGAGGTAAATGCAAGAGTTTTGGAAAGAGGGGCAAGTATGAAGTCTGTTGGGGATGAGAGAGCTTGGGAAGTGAGTCAGTTGTTGTTCGCTGATGATACAGCGCTGGTGGCTGATTCATGTGAGAAACTGCAGAAGCTGGTGACTGAGTTTGGAAAAATGTGTGGAAGAAGAAAGTTAAGAGTAAATGTGAATGAGAGCAAGGTTATTAGGTACAGTAGGGTTGAGGGTCAAGTCAATTGGGAGGTGAGTTTGAATGGAGAAAAACTGGAGGAAGTGAAGTGTTTTAGATATCTGGGAGTGGATCTGGCAGCGGATGGAACCATGGAAGCGGAAGTGGATCATAGGGTGGGGGAGGGGGCGAAAATCCTGGGGGCCTTGAAGAATGTGTGGAAGTCGAGAACATTATCTCGGAAAGCAAAAATGGGTATGTTTGAAGGAATAGTGGTTCCAACAATGTTGTATGGTTGCGAGGCGTGGGCTATGGATAGAGTTGTGCGCAGGAGGATGGATGTGCTGGAAATGAGATGTTTGAGGACAATGTGTGGTGTGAGGTGGTTTGATCGAGTGAGTAACGTAAGGGTAAGAGAGATGTGTGGAAATAAAAAGAGCGTGGTTGAGAGAGCAGAAGAGGGTGTTTTGAAGTGGTTTGGGCACATGGAGAGGATGAGTGAGGAAAGATTGACCAAGAGGATATATGTGTCGGAGGTGGAGGGAACAAGGAGAAGAGGGAGACCAAATTGGAGGTGGAAAGATGGAGTGAAAAAGATTTTGTGTGATCGGGGCCTGAGCATGCAGGAGGGTGAAAGGAGGGCAAGGAATAGAGTGAATTGGAGCGATGTGGTATACCGGGGTTGACGTGCTGTCAGTGGATTGAAGCAAGGCATGTGAAACGTCTGGGGTAAACCATGGAAAGCTGTGTAGGTATGTATATTTGCGTGTGTGGACGTATGTATATACATGTGTATGGGGGGGGGGGGTTGGGCCATTTCTTTCGTCTGTTTCCTTGCGCTACCTCGCAAACGCGGGAGACAGCGACAAAGTATAATATAAATAATATATATATATATATATATATATATATATATATATATATATATATATATATATATATAGAGTTGTACCTGGGTCTGTTTAGGAATGGGAATGGTTCGAGAGCGGAGTTTGGCTTCAAAATGGAATTTGCTCGGGACCCAAATTTGATCAAGAACAGAATTTTTTCGACGGGTAAACAACAGAGGACGTATATGTTCTGTCGCCAGAACACAATACACACTAGTGCTTTAGTCACTTTGTTTTGTCCTCACCCTACACAGCACGAATGGATAAATTGATCTGTTGTGTTCTCAGCTCACACCACAACTAATGCACTCAAAGTCTGTTGTGTTTTGAGCTTACACCACACTAATGCATCCGTTAGTCTGTTATGGCCTTAACTCGTGGCACACTAATGCAGCAGTTAGTTTGTTATGTCCTTAACTCACGGCACACTTAGGCGGGAGTTAGTAGTCTGTTATGCCCTCAGCCCACACCACACTATTGCATCAGTTAGTCTTGTCCAGAACCCACACCACACTAATGCATCAGCTAGTCGTCTGTGTCCTAAACCACAGTTAATGCAGCTGTAACTTAGTAGTCTCTCTCAACCCAGAGGAAGGCGTACAACTAGAATGGTTCCTCTGTCTATCTTAGTCAAAAAATCAATATATATATATTGGAAGAGCTGGATCGGCTCTGTACCTGTCTGTCTATAAATGTTTTTGTAATGTTATATTTAAAGCCTAATGATGTCAAGTCTAACTTGTCAGTCTTGATTGCCTTATATTCCGACACTGATGATGATCTCGTTCACTAAGCGTCTCTTTCAGAGGTGCTCTTCCTTATATGCATATAATTTGATCAATATTTCCACTTAATTAAGCAGTCCTCATGAATATTTCCACTTAATAAATCAATCTTCTTGAATATTTCCACTTAATAAAAGCAGTTCTCATGAAGATTTCCACTTAAAACAGTCCTCATCAGTATTTCCACTTAATAAAGCAGTGCGCAATGTAGGATTTTGACTTCAGATACTGCACATTCTCAGCTATGTGGACAGAATAATTAACCAACTTATCAACTGTGAGATATAGAGACACAGATGGTTAAATCATCATAACAGGTGAATCAAATTATTGTCATACTGACTGACGTAGAAAGAATATAAAAAAAGATAACTATGTCTACTAATGTGTTTTAAATGTGACCATGTATGATAAACAATGTGAAAAATGGGGTTCAGATCCCTCATTCTATTGGATTCATTTCAGAAAACATAAAAACACTAAATCAATAGTATTGAATCAGAACCTTATAAAGTAAAAGTTATGGAATAAAATGTATCATCCCATCCCTTTTACTGTTATCATTTTGCTAAGTTATCACCCTAGTATATCCTTTACAATGAATAAGAAGGAAACTGTGCATCACAGTTTGTTCAACATTTTTTTTTTCTAATCAAGTACCCACTTTAAGCTATGCTTTCCTACTGTTGGAAATCTTCTGTCAGAAAAAAATGCACCATGAATAAACTTGTAGACCACGAGGGAAAATCAAAGAAAAATTTGCTTAAGCGCTTTGGTGTATTTCAACATATCTTCAGAAGCAAATACACGAAAGCACTGAAGAAATATTTCCTGCTCTGATTTTCCCTCGTGGTCTACAAGTTCACCTATAATCGTCACGCGTTTGCTTCGTCAATATATATATATATATATATATATATATATATATATATATATATATATATATATATATATATATATATTCGCCGATGATACAGCACTGGAGGCTGATTCGAGTGAGAAACTGCAGAAGTTAGTAACTGAGTTTGGAAAAGTGTGTGAAAGGAGAAAGTTGGGAGTAAATGTGAATATGAGCAAAGTTATTAGGTTCAGCAGGCTTGAGGGAAAAGTTACATGGGATGTAAGTTTGGATGGAGAAAAAATGGAGGAAGTGAAGTGTTTTAGATACGTGGGAGCAGATTTAACAGCGAATGGGACCATGGAAGCGGAAGAGGGTCACAGGGTTGGGGAGGGGTCGAAGGTTCTAGAAGCGAAGAAGAATGTGGGGAAGGAGAGAACTTGCGTATACTTGTGAATGTCTCTCCTTTTAAACTAGGTACTCACTCATTATCAAATCCTTTTTCCACAAGAAAACTTCACAAGCTGTTCATTAACTCCATTTATAATTATGAATACCTTATCCCCCAAACCCTTCGTCAGTTATACCCTCACCTGCCATATTACTTACCGTAACATTTATCACCCATGACTAACACCCGATATCTTTCAACAAAACTGATGACATAATCCCTCACCTGTGCCCAA
This sequence comes from Panulirus ornatus, assembly GCF_036320965.1. Lineage (NCBI taxonomy): Eukaryota > Metazoa > Arthropoda > Malacostraca > Decapoda > Palinuridae > Panulirus > Panulirus ornatus. The sequence continues at coordinate 76,206,245 of NC_092243.1, read as the reverse complement.
GACACTTCTTTCATGTTCTCTCTTCTCATGAGCAGGCATATGAACACTAATAATCACTCATCTCTTGCAATCTGTTTTCATTTTTACCCACATCAGTGAAACTCGCTTCCTTATACTTTCACACACACACCCACAACTCTTGCTCCAGCACCAATGCTGCCCCTTCCTTAGCTCTTGCGCTCTCATCAACCCTTATTTCCTAAGACATTTCGAAACTTCTTTTCCTTTACCATTGAGCTTTGTTTCATTCAGATCCAGAACATCTTGGTTTCTTTCCTGAAACATGCTATCTGTCTCTCTTCTCATCTTGATTACATCCACACACAGACACCCTAGGTTGTGCCTTCAATGACTAGTTCTCGCTACGCTCCTTCTGTTCCATCTTTTATGAATCAAAATGAAATAAGGGGAGGGTTTCCAGCTCCCCGCTCCCGCCCCCTTTAGTCACATTCTTCAACACGAGGGGAATATACGGAGGTAGAATTCTCTCTCTACTATCCCAGGCATGATTATGATTATATATATATATATATATATATATATATATATATATATATATATATATATATATATATATATATATATATATATATGTTTGACCTATAAGTTAATAGACACAGGTATGAGTGTGAGACAGTTAGCCGCCTCGCAGCAGACCCGGCTATTCGTCTTTTCATTTGGCGCTGGTCCATAGATGAGTACATGGCTAAGCTGGTATGTTTATGTTTGTGTGTGTGTGTTCTGTACATTAAGTTATTACATTTGGTAAACATATTTACCAAATGGCGCCCTAGCTTCGTTTCTTCGATGTATATCTACTGACTTATATTTCTGTCTTGTGTCTTCCATGATGATGTGATTATTACACGAAAGTGCACTTGGGAACTTATCGTGTTTCATTTTCCCCGTGGACTCATAGGAATATCATGATCACGCGCAAAATTGTGATCCTTTCCAGTATACATATTAGTGTAAGCTGTTTTTCTCTAATGCACATAGAATTGAATACAATAGCATTTAGTTATTAATCTTCTTTCTTATGTTCTTTAATTTTCTCTATTATTCTACCATTAGGGGAGTACTCAATCATCGGTAGTCTAGATTTACCCATTGTATCTTTATTAAGCTCTTGTCTTCATAGAGGCATCATCAATCTACAAAAAAAAAAAAAAAAACTGCTTCACAAAACTTGGATATGTAAAACGCAAACAAAATATTTTGATATGAAACACTCGGAAAAAATCACAGTACATAGCACATAAGAGTAAGGGAAAGCACTAAATGCGAAACAAATTAATAATATGAAGAGTATTACGAGTTACAATCAAAATACAAAATATAGAAACAAAAACTTACTGTTAAGGAAACACAGAATGTTGAACGAGGTAAGAATATAGAAAGTGTCACTAACTACACGAAGTTGGGCCAAGCGAGTCTTATTATCCGGATGTGGAGTCGAGGTCAGCTTGGGCTCGTCCGATTCGTAATCCAGGACCGGGTTAGTCAGTGACGCGTTCCTCCTGTCCAGAAATGGCGGACTCGGTAGCTTGTGGCGTGCCAATGACGTGCCCCATCTATTCTAAAACGGCATTAGGTCTACGTCCTATTGGCGGGGCCCATCAAGGAGCTGTATGGCGGTGGTCATGTTGGTCTGGATGTTGACGACAGGTGCTTTCTAATGTGAATGACTTCTAATATATGTAGTCTCCACCGATCACGGCAACTAATAATGAATTTGATGTTTTTCACTATAATCTCCCTCGTTAGCTTCGTTCCATGTTTTTGTTCATGATGATGTTTGATTCCACCTTCTTGCAAGTGGAGCGAGAGGCGGCAGTTCAGGGCGCGTGTCTTATGTCCAATGTGATTTATGTGGTGAGCCTGACACTCCCCAATATTGCATCGGTCTTATACCATACCGAGTGATCTACCATATTGTCCTTCATTACGACCGAACATGTTTTCGCATTGTTGTAGTATGTTGTCATACTGATGATATCCTTGCATTCATAAATCGATTTGCAGTTTCTGGCCGCAATATCTCGCACGACCTTCTCATCCTTTCGATACGTTGTCATAAATGTGTTCCTGTAATCAGCTTTAATGCTGTCATATTGAGGTCGTTTCTTTGCTCTAGCATGTTGCTCACAACGGTATCAAATTCAGTATTTGAATATCCATTGTTAAGATTTTCCGGACACGAAGTTCTTGTTGTGTAAGTTGACAGGTTGAGCGCACTTTGATCGCTCTCCTCCTGTATGTACGAATGACTTGTAATGTTGCGTGCAATATATTTTTTTCCATTCATACATTTACCTTGGTTGGTGGGCTTTCTGAAAACGTCGCTGAAGAAAGATCCTGTCGAGGCACTCACCATTACATCCAAGAAAGGAATCTTACCATTATTATTCAACTCTACTGTAAATGGTAAACTAGAAGTTTATTGGAGTCGGTTACGGAGGTTTTCCAGCGAGTTTATCTACGTAGATCAAAATAACGTCTGTATATCTGGGATGTCATTCTCTCGGGTCGCAGTGCTGTAGTTTCGACATAGGACATTAATGCCTGCGCAAAGAACACCCCCACGGGGAACCCCATGGCTATTCCATCCACCAGGAGATAAAGCTTACCTTGCCGACATCTGAAAGGTGCTTCCACGGTGAAGGCACGTATCATTTCTCTTAATACATATCTGGACATCTCCGTGGAGGTAAGACGTGGTGATGGTAAACATAATCCAGAATTATGTCTATTGTACTCTCCACTGGTACATGTGTGAAGAAACTCCATATCCAGGGAAGCTGTGATGTCTGCAGTGTGGTTCTTTATTCCTAAAGATGTCAAACTCTTCTGTTGATCGTAGGAATAAGTTGTGATGTATGGCGAGATCAGTTGGTTTAGCTTCCTGGCTAACATGTACTTGGGTGAGAGGATCTGGGATGATTCCTGGCTTGTGCATTTTGACCTTTCCGTAAAAACATCCTGGTTCGAGGTCACCTTTAGAAGATCGAATTTGATGTCATCCTTCACAGCATCCGTAGTCGTAATTAGTGAAGTAAGGCGCTTTCAGAATCTATCTGTTTGGTTTCTCGAAATCTGTTGAAATTTTGTAGAATCTTGCAGCATGGCCTCGCATACCTTTGGATATCATTTCGGTCAAGGATGACGCAAGTGTTTGACTTCTCTGCACGTTACTGATCCACCACGAGCTACGAAGTCCGTCATTTCTGGACAGGAGGAACGTGGTACTGACCCACACGGTCCTGTGTTACGAATGTCAAAGACAATCAGACGAGCCCAACATGACCTCAACTCCACATCCGGACAATAACGGTCTCGCTTGGCCCAACGTAGTGCATTTAGTGATGGACTTTCTATACTCTATTTTCAGTTTGTGTTTCTTACATATATTTTGTTTGAGTTTTATATATCAAATTCAAGTTTTGTGACATAGTTTTTTTTTTTTCTTTGTAAATTCTTGATGCCTCAATGAAGGCGAATGCTTGATTAGAATATAATGGATAACTTTGGACAACTGGTGTTTGAGCACAACCTAATGGTAGACTAACACTGAGAAAATTAGAGAACATAAGAAAATTACTAAATATGCTGTCGTATTCAATTCTATGTTCATATATATATATATATATATATATATATATATATATATATATATATATATATATATATATATATATATATATATATATATATTTATATATATGGGTAACCGAATTGAATCTTACAAGTATCAATTTACCTAACTTGCAGTCTCTTCCAGCTCACTATATATGAGAAGGTGAGAAAGATTGTTGTCTTTCCCCTCTGGAGTTGACCCATTGTATCTTAGTGGAATGAGTCTTTCCACCCACTGGAAGGGAAGTATGATACCCCTTACCCAAAGAGTAATACATCTGAGTGGAAGTATCCTGTACGAGTTTGAATTATATCTAGCGTCCAGTATGAGGAAACATTTTGTTGGGTCCAGCATCAGGAAACATATTTTGTTGGAATGATATCTTTTTCTTTTCTTAAATATCACGGACAAGAATTACCTCATACACTATTTGTGTTTTGAAGGCATTAATACTCTGTTACATACTCTTTATTGAAGGTATTTTCTTAAATCACCATTACTCAAAAATGTTAACTAATATATTGGCTATTAATGGATATAATCTCCTGTGGCTATGGTTACACATGATTAATATGATTAATTCTCTTGACGCATTTTAATCCAGATTTATGGACTACAGTCAAGGTGGCGGTACTCTAAGTTCTGCCAAAACCCTCATCAAGTGCTCTCTCTCTCAACTTACCACTTTTCCTCCTCACGCTGCTCTCCTCCCATTTATTCCTCTTTGTATATATTTATATATATATATATATATATATATATATATATACACCCATTTGCTTTCTGGTCATAATAATCTAATGATTCTGTGTTTTGTTTCCTCATTCATCATATATGCCACACAGTGTTGACTCGACCCGTACCATCATACCCAAGGCTGCTCCGGATAGACTGATTGTCGTGTGTTACTCCCATGTTCTATTCATCATCATCGGCTATTAAGCACACCATGTCTTGGTATACTGTTAATCCCATATTATCCCCACCAGGAGACGATAATGATCGTTTTAATCCCCTATTTTATATACATTTATATATACATTTACCCGGAAGATATATTTGCCGTGTTTTGTGCATTCTACCCATAATTGCCCCATATTTGACGTTCTATCCACCACCACCCATTTTCTTTTCATATGTTTCTTTATCATCTCTCCGGATGAAATGATTATCGAGTACTTTTCTGTTTTTGCTCCCCCCCCCCCCCCCCACATATACCCCGTCATACTGTCCCCGTCCATCTCTCTCTCTCTCTCTCTCTCTCTCTCTCTCTCTCTCTCTCTCTCTCTCTCTCTCTCCCCTCCCCCCCACCCCCAAACAACAACTCCCCCGGGGGAGAACGCTCAACCAATCGAATTGATACGTTCAACTCTTCCTTTTCAGGAGTCACCATTCTGCTCTCGCTAACTGTTTTCCTAAACATTGTGACCGAAAATATACCGGAGACATCCGATGCTGTGCCCCTCATCTGTATGTAACAGTAGCTGTAGACTTGTTCCATCTATCTCGCCGTTATATATATCTATTAAAAGATCAGGAAAAAATATATAATGACTTTAAAAAAAAAATTTGCTGATCTAACCACCATTTTGCACATTCACTCTCATTGTTATCATTTTTCTTCACCGTTTTTTTTTATTATTATTTGTTTTTCCCTCCAATCCGTTGAGTCGTCATGTTTTACGTCACTGTTTTGCGCTTTTACGTCATAGTTACGTCAGAGTCCCTCAGCCAATCACCTATGTCAGACGACTTAGCGGTTGCCATACGCCATCATGTCCTTCAACAGTTCATGAGTTGTATGAGTTCTACTTCACTAATCAGTAGCTGAGCAGCCCACACCAATCACCGTAGAAACTATTATGATTTATTGTCTTTTATTTGCCTATACACTTTGAGGGTGTTTTTATAAATGAGATGAGAATTCAGTTGTCTTTTGTTTTTTGCCAAGACTTTTCACTGTGCAATCTCTTTGTTTAGTTCAGTTTTCAAGTACTGTTTTTATATATATATACATATATATATATATATATATATCCATACTGGAAATAGCCATACGACAAAAAACAGTTTGGACTTACCCAACATATGTGTTAAGTGTGAAATATAGCTCCGGGATTATGAGGAGTTGTGTGTGATACTTGGAGAATACCTATGGAATCTGAAGATGCACTCTGTTCTGTTTTTTCAATATGTTTCATGTCATAATTTTTTTGTCTAATTTACATGTTGTTCCCTCTCCCATTGTAATAAAAAATAAATCTACAGTTTCATAGTGATCACAGCTATATATATATATATTCTACAAGCGCACCGCCAAATCCCTCTCCGTCTCTTTCCTCATTTTGTTTCAATTTGTGTTTTAAATCTCACTTTTAACCCATGCATTTATCTGTTCCTGCATACTGATAGAGAGCCCATGTTCTATACTTGTTCTCCAATACGACGATCCCTTTTAACACATAATTTTCTTATGACCTCTTTTAATTTTTATCATTATTGAACCAAAAATCCCCCCCTCCCGATTTTCAAAGTTCATGTATGGTGTATCTTTTTTTCCTTTTCTTTCAGAAATCACAATCCTGCTTTCTCTGACGGTTTTCATGACTGTTGTAGCCGAAAAATTGCCTCAAGTATCTGACGCGATACCATTGTTAGGTAGAGTATTCAAACCTCCCACAAGAGTCACAAGTTCTTACTACACTCCATCTGTGACGGGGTGACCTACTTTGGGCCTTAATATAAACAATGGATTATCTTGCCACAAAAAAAGAAAAAAAACTCTTCCCTATCCTCCTCCTCCTCCTTTTCCTTCTCCTCGTCAAATCCTCCCTCCTCTTCTCCCTCTTTCTCCCTCTCTCTTCCATTCTCCGTCAGCTCTTATATCCACCAACACATCATCACTCCACTATTCCATAAATCTCCTTTCCTTTTATCCAGTCCAAACAGCCAAGCCATTCCTTCACTTCAGAAGCCCCACTGTGGCAGCTCTATGTCTGGAGTGTTCACAGGAATCCTCTGAAAATCCAAACCAAAAATCGAACATCCTTTTCATCAAACAGGGGAGGTCAAGCAGCCGTCCTTGTGGGCAGCCGTGACTTTCCCCGCACATCTGTCAAATCTTCCTCAACTACCCTTAACTACACCTTCCACAACCCCTCTAACTGCCCAATACCAACTTCCCTCCTTGGTCCCCATATGTATATACGGCCCAGTCGTTTGCCACCCTTGTCACAGGTAGGGGCGTGCCAGAGACTATATATACATATATATATTTATATATATACATTATATTTAAAACCGACATGGTACTATCTATGATGGTTAATGCTGGAATGGCGTATAAGGCATGAACGTTATCTGTGTTTGTTAAGGCCATGATTGGCTCTTATGCTCCCTGACTTCCTCTTCGCTCTCTAACGTAAGGCTTCCAAGCAACATTTTCTATTTCTTTCCCTGTAAGTGACGAGATCATGTCTTGGTGAGGAGCTTACGAGGTAAAGAACTATCTTTTTTTTTCCTCTCTCCCCTCCTCCCCCTTCCAATAAAGCTCTTAAGTCTCCTCGAAGAGAGGGGGGGAAAAGAGAAGGAGCTTTATTGGTTCGCTTTTAATGGAAGCGCACCGAGTCTTGGTCTCGCTCACTTCGTGGCAACAGTTGACCGTCGCGTTTGGTATGGTGACTGATGCCTCCTGTGTCACTCACGGTGTTGGGGATGATGGACTGAGAAAGGATTGAGACACGGGGCTTGGCTTCGCGGGACTGAAGAGTACCTGACCTCCACCCACAGTAGCACTGGGCTGATTGTAACCTCCCGAAGATATGATTTTTTTTTTCAACCACAAAATAATGATTAAAAAAGAAAGTCTTGTTACAATCGGGTCAGTACTACGTGGGACTGAGTGCCTCTCCTTCTCTAAGCCAAGGGCCTGATGCAAGCGCGGTTGAGGACGCTGGGGCATTTCGGCGTCACCCACCAAGATCGTCCAGGTCGAGAGAGAGAGACACGATCCGGAGGTGTGTGTGTGTGTGGATATTTTTTCCCCCATTTGCTTTAACCTCATCTATCGGCCTTGAAGACTTTGGTGGATAATTCCGTGATGCCCCATCGCCCTCGGCTCCCTCCCAACACCCCACGTACGGACGAAGGTTCTTTCACTTCGCAAGGAGGTCTTCACATTGTCTCAAACTACACGAGATGGAACCCTACCCTCCTCTTGTTTAACCCCCTCACCTCGGGTATGTGGTTCCACCTTACGTTTTGGTGACGAGGCTAAGACCTCCTTCAGAGAAGACCTTCAACTGTTGATATACATATGTAATATATAGTACGCCTGCTGGCCCTGACGTCACCTTCATTACTTCCTAGACACCCTCCATGTTTATTTTCCACCGGTACAAGATGGTTGTCCTATATTATTTTCACCGCCTCTGCCCCCCGCCCCCTCCCTTGCTAATCTTCATCTTCCTCTTCTTTTCCGTGCTTCTCTCTCTCTCTCTCTCTCTCTCTCTCTCTCTCTCTCTCTCTCTCTCTCTCTCTCTCTCTCTCTCTCTCTCTTTTATTCAACTTTTCCTCTCGACTCATTCACAAAAAGACTTGCTTTCTCTCCATCTCTCTCTTTCGCCCTCCCAACCCCGCCTCCGTGCTACCTCTTTCTCTCCCTGTATACCAACAACCCAACCCTCTCAACGCTCCTTTTTTTTTTTTTTTTTTTTTTTTAGTAAAGGGAATGACTACCAGCGTCTCACAGCCTATTTAAAAGACAGATTAAAAAGACCAATATATAACTATCAGTATGCTATCTCTCACTCTCTCCCTCTCTTTTTCCCTCTTTCTCTCTCTCACACACGGAGTAAAATTATCCTCTGTTGGTAACTCATCATCATTACCTTTCATTAACAAATGTATTTTAAAGGATAAGTAGATTAATTGTCTTTAAATTTTTTCTCATTTAAAGATCCCGATGATGATATAAATACAATAATAGTTATAACATATTGGAAATGATAAAAATAAAGAGGACTTAATAGGCCAACTATATATGATATATATTATATATATATATATATATATATATATATATATATATATATATATATATATACGCACACGTCTCGTGTTAACTCAAAATCTTTTTCTCTTTTGACGTGACATTTTTTCATGATGTAATTATGAATTATACATAATCATTTAAATAAGCTGAGAGAGAGCTGTCAGTCATCACCTATTAATACTAAACTGTAAATTTGTAATAATCTATAGATAAAGCAATGTTTTTAGATATACTTTTTTTACAAAGTCAATAGAATTTTCTTAACAGATAACTATAATATAAAATATTTGTTTTTGTTTCTCTTTGATCAAAAAAAAAAAAAGAAAATATATACTTATATATACATTCATTCTCACTAGATAGAGTACATTAATTCTCCAGTCAGTACCGTTTGTTTTAGCCAATTCTCCAAGTATCATTAAATGTGATTTGAATGATTCTTCTTAACCGTACTAAGACGTTCTATAAACCAGCAGATTTAAAAAAAAAAAGCCAAAATAGCTGAGTAAAGCATGCATTCGTCTGTGCTACAGCTTACCATAAGGTGAAACATCGCATGCCTGTATCAGAGGTGTTTTGTTTTAATGCATGACGTAATGGTGCATGAACGGTTCCCTGTTGTAGCGGTAGGAGGCATGAGCTAGCTCAGGGAGGGGTGGGTGTGTGTTAGTAGAAAGGTCATGAAACTGGAATCTTTTTATCCCCCCTCACCCACCAACGTTGGAATGCTCCCGGTCTCCTTTGAGCTTGGTTGAGGCAAACTGTTCAAATTGCTTTTTAGTTTTCCAGTTTTGTTTTTCTTCCAAAAGAAAAAAAAATATATAACTTGGGTCTAAGTACAGAGCTCACAGAAGGCTCTGTAGTATTCCATCTCCTTCATTGTGCATTATTTTTCAGCCTTTTTTCCCCTCCTCCTCCTTTCATTATAGTATTAAGGCAGTTCGTTATATCACAGTTTCAGAACCTTTGCGTCCTAATTGATTCGTTGTAGCCAGGGTGACCAGAAACAACCACAGTTAGCGATGATTTTCGGGCCCTCTGAACACACACGATCTCTGGTACATAGACAGAGTTCACTCGAACCTTTGAACAATGGCCTATACGTTCTACCTGACAGTGTTACATACTCGCTTCTCTAACGACCTTGGCACAACGTGTTGAATTAGTACGCCATTCTTCTGAAGCAGCGATATAATAGGAGTTGGTATTTCCAAAGGCAGGGCAGGGAAGTCGTTCGAGGTGCTCTCCCCCAGTGTTGCGAGGGTGAGTGAGTGAGTGAGTGAGTGAGTGAGTGAGTGAGTGCGAGAGAGAGAGAGAGCCCTCATTTGCTTCCCTGCTCTTGTATATGTATATATATTTATATTTCATTGTAACCTCCCAGCCATTATTAAAGCATCTTTATCTTGACAAATCTCATAAGTAGCGATTATGTAATTACTGTTCATGCTTGGCACTTGTGTATGTTCAAGATTTCTCAGATACATTTTTTCGCAGATCTGAGGGAAATGTAAGAAGCTCTTAAAGTTAACAATCCGTTGCGAACACAGTTATGTAACGTTACAGATTCCATCGTGGTGTCCCACTTAGAGGTCTGCAATTAATCGTCTTGTGACGGATGAAGCTCATTGGTTTTAAGTCCAAGACCCCAAACTATGGCATCACTTGTGCCCATAATGCTCACGTACCACAAATTCCCTGTGTTGTGTTCACTTTGGGGATATACCGGAGTCTCCGGTCACGGACGAAAACCTTGATTGAGGATAAGCCTTGAAGGAAACATGAAGGGACATAAAGAAAGAAGTAAGGAAACAAGAGGATAGATTAACTGGAGAGTATTGGAGGATGTGGGGTAATATGACTTTTGATAGGACATACATGAAGGGGGAGAGAATCCAAAGCAACGCGGTGTAAGGAAAGCTACAGATATCACAATGGCCCACTTTTGATCTGCTAACGGTGACAGTCATCATGTGTTGCGGTGACTTGCTGAATGTTGTGTGGTTTAGCTAATGGGGAAGACACACTAGTAGCCACTTTAGGGGGCAGAACCCAAAGTGATATCTATAAAGGAGAGAAAATGAGTGACCTTCAGGTATAGGGTAAGTGGGTAAGGTTAGGAGGTCAGACTCGGCGAGTTGATAAGTTGGATTGCTCTAGACTGTGTCTAATATGTGGGGCCAGAACCTCCCCAGATACGAGAGCAGTATCGCGCATAAGCAGTACCCCACAAAGATTAATCAGTACTTTATATAACGGTCGTTCCTCCAGCAGCCAGCATCTACACAGAAAATAGGGGAAAGCAGCAGCCAGACATATATCTCGGGTGTATTTCTTGGGGGCAGGGGAACATGCTCACAAGAACAGTGACCAAAATGGTATCTATAGAACAGAGATGAACGGCAAGCATCATGTTATACTGAGAAACACGATCTGAAAAGATTTGATGCGAGGAGAATTACATAATGAAACTGAAAGGTTTTAATTCCACGCTCGTTTAAATGGAGTTAGAGAAAAATTAAAACCTTCTGTAGATATGAAATAGATGTGTTGAAGATACGTAATTACAAGTATATAATACCTCCAGCTTTTGGGATGCAGAATTTGTGATGCTGATTATATGGGGCTTTCAGGATAGAGTGCAGGATATGGTTACCTCCAAAATGATTATGTTTCTCACAAGGCTGAATTATGGTTTTCTTATGAAGAACAAAGGGAAACGAATGACTCCTAGAAATATATACAGAAATTGCATTTCCGTAGTATTAGATTTAAGTAGATTGCCGTTTCCTCTTTCAGTGATGCTGTGCAGGAGACCTATCGCCGCGAAATCTGTCCTGGTGAGCAAAAATAAGGGTTTGAAATCTCAGTGTATGAGAAAAGAGTGTTAAGGGCGAACACTTTGTGGAGATATCAGAAATGAGAGTCAGTGAGGCAATGGTTGGAGAGGTTAGAGCAGTGTCCTTTATGAAGAATGGGTTGCAGCAAGGCTTGTTTCTAAGCGTAAGGAAAATTCTGGGATTTCAGATGAGAGGCAAAATATGCGAACATGGTTCGATGCTAGCTCATAGACAACACCTTTATGATTTAAGGAGGTACACCATATGGGCCATACGCCTAATCTATCTGGAACTGGAGAGTACTGAAAAAACCTTACGCAAGGAGAATATAGCGGATTACACTGGATCAATAGGACGATATAGGGCGAAAGATTGGCAAGAGAACCATCCACAGATGAGTTATAGAAACAAAGTACCAATCATAGATGCATTATGTTTAGAATTAGCTATAGACTTTAAGGGAAAAGTTGAATTTCAGAATTTATTGGTAGTAATTTTGGCTAAGGGCCAGGGAGATTTGTTAGTACAAATGGAAAACAAATCAGGACACTTTCTCTTAAAGAAGGCGAGCTTTACTTTATGAAGAGAAACTTTGCAGTGACTTCAAGCAGGAATGAGAGTGGAGCTGAGGACTATAGGCCATGAATTTTTTGGACTGCGCCAGGTTTATCTTAAAGATTATAAGTGAATAATAAGTCTTGAAGAAAACTGATGTAAAGATGAGATGTAAACACGATTACGATAGGTGTATGGTGAATGTAGCGAGATGTTCAGACTATCCCGATGGCTAAGTCGAATCGAAACGGAAAAGAAAACCAACAGTATTGACATGGAGGGTAGAAGATGGTTCTGGGTACCACTTCAACACTCCAAGTTAGGAGGGTAGTACTACCTTGGGCGGTTGCTGTCTATAGGGTTGCTCCTAGTATAGGTGTAGTAAAGGGATATGTCTTGAATTAGTTAAGGTCATGATACTACTATTACTAGATCCCTCATGTATGTTAACATCAAGACTTATAACAGACAGTGTGTTTCTAGATTAATAGATCTGTAAAAGATGAATCAGTAGGGCTTTACTTTTTATTTAGAAATATGTAAACGAAAAGTTAGAGCAAATAACGAGGACTGAATTGATATACACTAGTGACAAGTTTGCTAAATGCGTAACGTCTAAGTTTTTACTCATTAGTTTTTCGATGAACTTTCGTAAACATTAAATGCAAACACCTAAACCTTCAATCGGTAAAAAAGGTTATTCACATCATCGGCGAGACTTGGCATCCGTTGCAAGAGTCGTAAGGCATATATACTCAAATTGTCCTCCGTCAAGAAATTGACAAAGCAACATGCCGATCACTCAAGGGAAAAAAGATCGCACTTCTACCTGCCTCCCTCTCAAAGGAGATTTCCTCACGCGAAAGGTAAACAACCACCAGGGAACTTTAAGAGTACCTCTAGGCCAGTTCTTCTTCAGATACCGAGAATGTAGTACATCATGCTTAAGATTTTTGTTTATGTATTTAGAGACGATTTATATCTCTCGTTTATTTAGCTGCACACGTAAGGACTGGTATGTATCGGTATTCTACAGATACTGATGGCCGTTTTCGTTGAAGATACTTATATCTCAAGCTATCCACACCCTTAGGTGCACCGTCCAAGTCGCCCGGCGACCTTTTCTAAGTGTTAAACATCAAGAGAGTTACAGGATGACCTTGTCTATATGTTGACCTCCTGCTGAGTTACAGGGAAACCTTGCCTAGTTGTTGGTCGTCTATCGAGTCAGAGGGATGATTTTGTCTATATCTTGGTCACCTTGCGAGCAACAGGCTAACTTCCTCTTCACCTTGATCGTCTACAGAGTCACAGAGTGACCTTGTCTACGTCTTGGTTGTCTGGTGACTTACAGGACAACTGTGTCTAAATCATCTGGCGAGTTAAAGGACGACAGTCAGTCTGATGGTCACCTGATGAGGTACAGGACGACCTTGTCTATCTGTCAGTCGCCTGGAGAGTTACAGGACGACCACCATGTCAAACTTCTGATTGTCTCCTGAGTTACAGGACGATCGTTAACTGTTGATCGTCAGCCGAGTTGTAGGACGAGTAAGTCTATCAGTTGATCGTTTGGAGAGCTACAGGACGTCCTTTATCTGTTTACCTTCTTGTGAGTTAGAAGATTTACCTCGTCGCCTGGCGAGTTACAGAGCGAGATTGTCTATCAGTTGCAGAGCATTCTCGTATATCTATTGGCCGCCTGGTTGGCTTTGCAGCAATGCAACCAACGTACCCATGACCCTAAAACACTGTAGTCAATAAAGAGGAACGATTGTACTGCCCTCGCGTTCAACAGACACGGCCGGTAAAAATGAATAGTTATTATTGCAGTTTAATGAAAATAAAAATGTATTCTAACTATCTAGATATAAAGATGAAAAAAAATGGAAGTGGTTAATGTAAAGAAATATAATTGGAATAAAAAGTCATTACTCCCATAAACATATACGAAAACTGGTCATTACAAGAAAATGTTGGAGGTGTCCATCTTCCAACAACCAGCTTCCTACTGACAGACAGGGACCTTCCCTGAGTTACCATGATCTGTAGGCCAATTATAATTCATAGGATATCTATCCCCTACACTATCCCTAACCATGGATCTATCGGACCCAAGCACCATAAAGCACGAAGGAGTAAGTGGACAGAGTGAGGCACCCGCCCTCGGCGATGTCTAAACAAGAACTGAAGGTAGAGGGACCCACATGGTCGTACCTCATAGAACAAATGGACTTCCAGAAACGTTGGGTCTGACAGACCCAAGGTTAGTGTTCTAGGGTTAAGCAATTCCACCTCGCTGCTCCGGATCATCGTTAGGATCATAGTCTTTTCTCAGGTTTCAGCAGTGGAGGAATCCTCATTCGCCCTCTAACTGCAATTTTGGTTTCATTATCATCCTTAAATGAGATTTTCTCCTCCGTTTTCTCCAACAAAATAGAATTTTGTATTGAGCTAGGATTTTTTTTTTATTCAAATTCTTTAAACTAAAAGATCTAACACAATTGTTTCTGATATGAATAGAATTTTGTATTCCATATCTTCGGATTCTTGCGTTTGATTTCTCTCAAACCCAAATTTTTTATCCAATTTATCCCTTAAACTCTGTCTGTTCATTTTTCTCCCTTAAGCTTGAAATTTGCTTCCTTTCTCCTTTTATCTCGGATTATTCAATGTCTCTTTCAAACTGTTCAATTTCTACCTTAAACTAGAATGGTGCTTTCCCATGAAAAACGAGAGCTACATTATATGCTTTTCTTAGTGAACTGTCCTTAGGTAAAATCTTGTCGGTTTTCAAAACTACCTTCTCGGCCCAAATAGTAATATCAAAGTCAAAATTGATTTTGATTTGTTAGTATCGGCCTCCCTGATCTACGCCGATAAGTCTTGAATCTTCCAGTTCACTACTGGTGTTCAACATTCCAGTCCTCGACTAGTGTTCATTGCTCCAGTTAAGTAATGGAGTTCATCGATCCAGTGCAACACTGATGTTCACTTTCAGTTCACTACAGGTGTTCAGCGTCCCAGGTATGCACAGGTGATAACTGTTTCAGTTCACTACTGTGTTCAAAGTTCCAGTTCAGTACTGGTTCTCTAGTGCAGTACTGGTGTTCATTGTTTCAGTTCACTGCTGGTCTTCAGCATTCCAGTTCGGTACCCAAGTTCATCGCAAGCTCTAAATCTAATGTTCAGAGTTCCAATTCAGCTCTGGCGTTCAACGCAAGATGTGATATCGATGTTCAACGTTCTAGTACCGATATCTATTGTTTAGTTCACTAATTTTGTCCGATGCTGGTGTTCAACATTCTAACTCACACTGTTGTCCAACACTAATTTAGAACTTTTAAATTGGGTAATGATGTTTAACTTTCCGGTTGATAATGGTGTTCAGTGCTCCATTTCAATGCTGGTGTTCAGCGTTGCAGATCAGAACTGATGTTTAACGCTCCAGTTTAGTATAGTGTTCAACGTACCAATTCAATACTGGAGCTGAACGCTTCACTTCAGTTCTGGTATTTATCGTTTGAGTTCGAAGCTGGTGTTCAAAGTTCTACTTTTGTATTGGTGTTCATTCCAGATCAATACTGGTGCTCAATACTTCCTTTAAAGGTGTGTTCAACATTATATATTTCATACTTACGTTCAACGTTTCATTCAACAGTTATGTAGAACGTTCCACCTCAGTCCTAGTGTTCAGCACCCTAGTTCAATATTGGTGGTCAACTCTCCATTCCAGTGTGTTCAACGATCCAGATCAATGCTTGTTTATTGCTAATTTTCGTTCCAGCGTTCAACGCTCCAGTTTGTACTTCTGTTTAACGCTCCATTGGTAGTGATGTTCAACGTAACTAGAGTAATGATGAACGTCCCAGTTCATACCGGTGTTCAGCGACCAAGTTCAAGACTGGTGCTCAACGTATCATGCCGATAGTGAAGTTCATCAGTGAACAAGAATATTTGGCTGTAAAGAAATGAAACCAACTGTATTTCACTGAACATCAGTCAAATTTCACCCAATTAGAACCAATTCATTTAGAATGGGTTTCAATCAATTACTGTCCAATATAGCCATCTTTCATCAACTTTCAGTTCAATCATATAGGTCGAATGAACGACTGAATCGGATTACGAGAAGACTATAAAGCCTGTCTTTCCTTGATACACCTCACCAAATGTTCATCTGGTTAATAGATAACATTCAGTATGAGAAATATCGTTAGAGATAGTGATAGATGGAAGATACTTCTTTAAAGATATCTTAAAATGTCGGGCAATCAATTTTCTTGTTTGTTGACATTTCTGGGACGTAATTACCAAAAGGAAGTACTGGAGTGTCGATCCATTGAATGGAAAGTCTCGAGAAGGGAGCCATCGTTGTATTGAAATGCATTCGTTCTTGTAAAGATCCGTAAAGGCAGATGATAATGATGCATGAAGATAAAGCTAGAATCTTTGGATAATTTTGCAGAGTGATTCGTTCCTGGATTACTCACTGAGCAAGGCGGTTCGACCCTTGAGCAAGACGGTTCGATCCTTAAGCAGGAAGATTCGATCCTTGGGCAAGACGGTTCGATCCCTGAGGAAGGTGGTTTCAACTCTTGACGATAACCTACAAGGGTCAGGTCACAAGGGAAGGTCGTCATGCAATAATGATCGTAGTCGTGCTTAAGGGTTCATGAACGTTTGTAATGGCGTCTGATGATCCCCTTCGTCAGATTTCAAGGTTTCCCCTCAGCAAGACAGAACAACACATTTTCCCAGCGTGGCATTTTTCCAGTAATGCAGCAAAACATACACTCGTGCCAAGCTATCAAACCTAGAGTGACATTCTTATCGCAAGAAGTAAAGAAAAATGGCTGAGATGTTATGTGTCAACTCGGTATGAAGATGATTTACAGTAAGATCTTGCACTTCAGTATATCTTCTCAGGAGAAAAAGCATATCACAGTTAGGAAGCGAGGAACAGGTACTGGCAATGTCCATCAAATTTATACAAACATACGTACATATATTTATATATATTATATATATATGATTTTTATCAGTGAATAAGCATACATTGCCATATTTAAGACTTCTGAACCTGTTCTTCACTACCACAAATAATAGGTTTGGCACTCTCAAAATACACTATAATTATATTGCAATGCTAACTAGGAATTAGCCTTTTCTTTCCGAGCATATAATGAATGCTTTCATTCACTTGCATTCATGAAAACAATGCTCATATTCTGTACACATATCCTATTATTTTTTTTCTAATTTTTTGCATCAAATCAATCATAGTTTCAATTTACAATACCCCTTCAAAGTCTCTCTCTTTGATCTCTCGCTACCATTACCACCCACATCCACGTCTCTCTCATTAGGGAATAAATCTTTTATCGCCAGATTCAACGAAGAAGTGATTTTGATTTCAAAGAGGCAGAAAATCGCATTCTGTTTTCCTGTGATTTTGCAGATAAAAGAAAGACATTTACTGTCGAAAGTGATCCTCCTCCTCCTCATGTATTAATGCTGAGAGGTGATCGAGCATTATCTTTTTTTCTGATCATTGCAGACAGATTTTCCAACAATGATTATGAATAATATGCAATAATTCAGTCAGGGTAAAAGCTGAGAGAAGGGATTAATCAGTTGGCACTGATTAATCCATGCTGTGAGAAGGGAACAA
The DNA here is from genome assembly GCF_036320965.1 of Panulirus ornatus. Taxonomy (NCBI): domain Eukaryota; kingdom Metazoa; phylum Arthropoda; class Malacostraca; order Decapoda; family Palinuridae; genus Panulirus; species Panulirus ornatus. Next base: position 76,188,489 of record NC_092243.1, on the reverse strand, counting down.
TCAGTTGGCACTGATTAATCCATGCTGTGAGAAGGGATCAATCAGTTGGCATAGATCAATCCACGCAATCACACCCTATGACGCGGATAATCACAGGATGATCAGTACCTTATAATTACGAAGTCACTTCTTGGTACTTATCATTACAACATCCATAAGATCAATATAGATCTTGGTTCAGAGGGGAGCTCTGTTGTAGGAAATGACAGTGTTTGGTAACTGGCAGTTATTGTTCAGATTTAACGATCCACATATGGTACTTTACGAGGTAGGTTCCACCTCCTGTGGGATGAGCTAATGATAAGATAAGCCATCTCGAGTTATTTTCACACTGTTCAACAATAGCCAATGGCAGAACAGTGTATTGTTTAAAATCCACCAATAGCATTGTCGACTGTTCAGGCTTCCCCCCGCCCCTCTCTCTATATGAATATATAGCCAATGACGGGACATAGCGTCATAGGTTACCTCCCATATATCCAACATTAGCCAATGGCATGACAGCAGTATCTCGGTTCTGCTCCGCTCCCCAGGACATTCGCCAGTCACAGGACAGTGTGCTTGGATTGTGGGTGGAAGTGACAGCTCCAAAGGTTGCGAGAGAGATTTGACTATTCATCCCCCCCTAACCTGGCCTCCCCTATTGCATGAAATTGTAAGAAGCAAGAGAAGGAATTGATATATACCTTCCCTGCAACATACAAACTCAAGGATCAGTCACTTTGCCCTCAAAAAAAAGAAATTGATTTTCAATGTTACCCTTTCATGTATTTTCATGTCTAAATTATGGTATGTGTTCATTTCTATTATCATACATCTTCCAATAAATTATAGATGTATTTGTCCTCACTGTAATGCATATCGCAAGTTTAGGATTTAAAAAAAACAAAAAACATGAAATAAATAAATTAAGCCATCGCTATCATATATCTAACTCTAATGCTGACCAAAGGCTCAAAAAAAAATGTAAAAAAAAAAATAAAACCATGATTCTTAAAAGAACGAAAAATAATCATAGAGAGAAAAAAAAAATTCCTCTGTTATGACGACACTTTGACCAAGAACAACCTGAGACTAATTCTTCTTCCGTCGTTCCCTCCCCTCCCCTCCCCTTCTTATCCTTGCAGCCACATACTTCAACTGCATTATGTTCATGGTTGCGTCATCTGTGGTACTGACGGTTGTCGTCCTCAACTATCACCACCGAACGCCTACAACCCATGCCATGCCGAACTGGGTAAGTGGAGCTCTAGGACAAGCAAGACAAGATTCCCCCAGAAATGAAGCTCTCAAGATGCCGCGATGGGTAAGCCATGACCGAAATAATAAAGCTTGGCAAGAATGCCTTCCATCCCTACCTAGCTCTACCTACTTCTACCTCTTTACCTCCCTCCCTCCCTCTCTCTCTCTCTCTTCTACCTCTCTCAACCTCTACCTCTCCATTTCCATTTTCTCCCTTTTCCTTTTTCCTTTTCTTTCTTCCCTCTACTTCTCATTCTTTCTCTCTCTATCTTTCTTTATTTCCTCCTCCTTCCAGTGAGCGCCCTTATCCATGAAAGGGGTATTACAGTGACAACATATGTAACTAAGAGAAAGAGGAGAAATGCCTACTGACTTGCCTTCGTTCTGACAATCAATTAGCCCCTTTACTAGCAATCTTCGTAACTACCACTATTATTACTACTACTACTAGCAACTACTACCACTATTACTACTGTTACTACTACTATTGCTACCGTAACTGCTTACCCCACCTCAATTATCACAGCTAAAATAAAGTATCACTCTCGTTTGCAATGCATCAGTAGCAAGCAAAACGATTATATAAAAAAATTAACATATCCTGTGGGGTTTTTAATTGAAGTGGGTGAGAATTAAAAAGGAAGGTTAAAAAGAAAGAAACAGGAGAGAGAGAGAGATGAAGAGGAGTATAATGAAAGAGAATTCGGAAAGTTATATGGAGAAAAAAAGCTTAGTGTGAGAGTGCAAATGTGACTTTCATGTTAAGCATCTGTCCCATTATTATGATGGAAAGATCGTCAGAACGAATGAGAGGCAATGGTGAATGTTAAGAGCATACTGATGGGTTCCATTACCCACCAGAACACCAGGGTAATGTGAACAGAACAGTGGTTTTGCGAGATATAATTGTAATAATAATAATGATTATAATCATTAATAGGAATGGTAGTTCTAAGAGTAATTGCAATGAAAATAATAATAATGATTATAATTATAATAGTATTGGTACTGCTAAGAGTAATAATTATATTGATAATACTAATAAAAATAACAGTAAAAATAGTTATAAAAATATCAGTGATAATGATACTGACAATGACAATATTAGCATTAGTGATGATAATGATCATCAGAATGACAATACATCTAGGTAAAGTATCACTGGGCTAGGATTCGATCCCTGGCTGGGGATCGCGGCACGAAGCTCTCCCTCTAATCATTCTTCCTGTAGCTGGAAGATGAGAGGGAATATCCTTCGTCTGGGGACGGGCTTAGCCAGCCAATAGCTTGTAAATCGGCTCGAGATTTCCGAAGGGAAGTCCATGTCCAAGAAATGGCTTTCGCTGATAGGTCTCTCATGGGTGTCCATGTCCAGGTACATGGACCACACTAGCAGGCTTGATGAGGCTATCAGGGGAGTTCCTGCCCCACATGGCCATCATTGACAAGCGCAATGACCTTACTAGGGGTGTTCATGGCCTGATACATGGCCCTCATTAACCGGGGTAATCACTTTACTAACAGTTAGCACAATAAGAATGACTGGTGTAATCATCATAGAAATAAATCATAAAATGATGGTATTACGGAGAGTAACACTAAGTATAAAGATGATTATCAAAATTGCATTAGAATTACATTAGTAATGTAATAATTATGATATAATAACACTAATAATAATATACTTCCCCAGGATAGTTTGTTTGGACCACTCCTCTTAACCATATACATTGATGGCGTCTACATATTACTCCCAGAGACTTCTACTTGTGCTAGTTAGTTAGCACACTGTGGTTTACTGCCAGCGAAAAACCTACGCCAAATCTTAAATCAGAAAACCGCTTAAACCTATGCTGTCCTAGGACGGCATTGAGAAAGAGGATGTGTATAAAAAATCGCAGATGGTCATCTCCCCTAGACACGAAGTAAACTATGGTATTATGTAGCTTATCTTAGGTACAGGGGAAAGGGAATGCTAACCACGTAACCCGTGCGTGTCGTAGAAGGCGACTGGGAGAGGCAGATACAGTGGATGGAGAGCCATCCTACGTGTATTAAATTCATATTAGGATCAGGAGGAGGAGCCAATGAATGCTTTTTCCTCAAAGGCTCACTCGTCTGTTCCTGCATTTAAGCTAAGCTTGAGAGACGAGTAGGTACACAATAGGGAAGATACTATGTACAAAACGTTGTTGAAGAACTGATATGTGATCATTGATAAGTATGAGAGAATTATTAGAAAGGATTTACGGAAAACAGTCTTTCATTTTAAACATCATAAATCTTGCATGACATGCGTTGGTGCTCACTCAGCCGAGAATCTAATTTACATACAATTCCTTCCACTTGGCAAGGATCAGCCAGGGAGTATCCCTGCTGGATTCAGGGCCTTTATCCTATGTTTTATATTGATCTACCATGATGAAATCAAAGCCACGATTAAACCATTATCATGAAAGCTAGATTAATGCATGCGACCCATATTCAGGGCAAGTACCAGAAACCAGGGGGAGGTTTCACAGTCAACTAGAAACCGTGAGAGGTTTTACAGTCACAACTGGACACCAGGAAAGGTTTCACAGTCAACTAAAAACCGGGAGAGGTTCCACAGTCACAACGAGAAACCGTGAGAGGCCCCTGGCTAGCACGACCAGAAGACAGGAATGGTGTACAGTCAGTCCCTCCAGCGCCTGAGCGATGTGGCCAATTAATGTGTACTACACAAAGTTCACAGAATACATACCATCTTGTAAATTACCCAGACCGACCAAGGAGGTGGTATAAACTCACAGATTGGAGGTGGAGTTTTATTCCGTGGCGTTTTCGACGTGAAGTCTTGATCATGTAGGTTAACAAGCGACCTGAACATATTGTTGATATACAGATCTAACATCCACCTTGCCTGGCGTCTGTACACGTCTACCCCAGCTTGGCTATTGTCTCCACCTCCGTCAACACCAGTTCTCTCTCTGCTGCAGAGAAGCACAGGAGTCCATTCTGATCGTTAATCCTACGATTTGTCGTCAAAGCAGCTTCAGCTGTTTTCCTAACCCCTTTTGTCCAGACCTTAATGAATTACCTCTTGCCATATCGGCGAGTGTGTACACTATGCAAGACAAAGCGAGTTAAAGGCTCCATGTAGGAGTGCATTTGCTTCATATGCACACAGTCTCTCTCGCCGATCACGTCTTAACTCACAAAGTTCAATTCAGATTCAAAATATTCATACGGTATATTGTATACTACACAGTTCTCGTTCATGATACTTATGTTTGTTGATAGTGTGTCCCGTCTGTTTTGTTTTTGCTACGGCATCAGTTTTTCTACCTGATGAGTTAGCTATGTTACTCTCTGCTTTCTAAAATCTATTATTTATTTCATGAGCTCTGCATAGATACGAGATAGTTATGTATTTCTTGTTTACATTGTTTTCTGCCATACCTCTACGTCTTTCTGATATTCTAATTGCTTTCTACTTTAGCCTATTGGTCAAAATTTTGGATGTCGTAAATTCTTTTAGGCTGCCATGGTGCATTTCATCCATCCTCCAAATATTCCTAACGTTGTCTAATCTTAGGAAGAATTCGATCAACATCTGTCTTTGTTCTTTCTACTCATCAATAATGGAAAAATTCATCTTTGTGGATAGGTTTTTCGAAATCTGAAAATTTAGCTTTCTAACCCTATTTCCAAATTAGTATCTAGAAAAAGCTTCTTCCTATTCTCCCACATATTTTCTACAAGTTACATCTATTTATGTACATTATTCTGCATTCTTCACAGACTTGCTCTTTATATTTTTTGTTCTCCATACCGCAACTAGTACGTCGTCAAAGTATCTATATCAATGTAAATCTTTTCCCTCTCATCCTATTTTACTTGTTCCTCGCCAGGGTATCACATGGAGACGAGCCATCATCGTAGGGTTATGCAATGATCCTATAGTTAGGTCTCGCAGCTGTGTGTATTCCTCATCTCTGAATCCTAGATCATCATACTTTACACAGTAGGAAATATTTCATGTAGTCTTTTGTTACTGTTAGTTCACAGTTCTCAAGGATTTCCTTAGTTTTCCCGATTGCTTATTATTCTCCCAATCACAAGTCTCGTGATCAATGCTTTAGTATAATAGCTCGCCAAGTTCATCACGTACAATGTCCAAGATTTTCTGTCAACTCAGTAGTTTCATATGTGCACTACATAGCGAGCCAAGCGTAGCTGAAAGTGATTTGGACAGCTTGTGCGTCATGCCTTCTATACATGTTTTAAGCATCATTGGCACGCCAGGTATCTGGATTATTTGAAAGCTGTTCATTCCAGGAGATCGGAGGTAAAGTCTTATGAGCTTTGAAGCTTTTCTCTTCTTTTCGATTTATGTAGCACTTCCCTTGTATACGATTCTTTTTCGCTTCGTTTTCTTCAATCCAACTTTTTTTTTTCCTATGTCAATGCGTCTCTTAAAACCATCATTATACTCTCAGTCAGATTAATTCATTACAACCACCCCGCACCCTTTGTCTTTTCGATTTATGATCGCCTTCCTGTCTCTATCTAAATGATTCAATGCTCCCTTATATCTCCGAGGAAGAGTACTCCGTTGCTCATTCGTCGAGTCTATGTAACAAGACAAAATATCTGTTGAGTTTCTGCGTTACATATTCGATGTAACTCTGTTCTCTTTATTCTGAGAGCAAAATTCCAGTCAAATGATAGTGACTATCTCATTAACCATTCCATACAGTAATTTTATATCAAGCCCGATCTGCCTATACACAGTTCTCAAACATGTTTGATGGCTTGCAGATTGATTCTTTCCTTATCTTCACAGCTATTTATCTTTCACGTTTTATTTGCATGTATTTTCTCGACTAAGTTAAGAGATAGATGAATATCATTGTTTGTCAGTCAGCGCACCTTTCTTCTCGATCCATTCTCGAATTTTTGCTGTGCATTTAATGATTACGTCGAAGCTGTGTTGAAGGTGATGATCAATTTTGGTCATTCAAGTAATCTTAAAAGAATTTTCTTCTCGTGATGTAAACAACAGACATACACAAGCCCTGATGCTAGATGTAGAATTCTATGGTGTAGCAAAATAAAAATGTTACACGAAATACGTAGGATTATAAATGACTGACAGCAATATAGATTAATGTTCAAATATGTTATATAGCTCTACCGCGTGGTTAAGCGTGTGTCATATCCAAGAAACACAGCAAGACAGGAATACTTTAGAATATGCCAGAAATTATTTGTAACGAGTGCACAAAGGATGAATATTTGTGATCGATATAATGGATTCATGAATAATATGAAGGACCTTTTAAATGATGCATGAACGCATAAAAAAAGGAAAAAAAAATCCAGTAGGAGATGCAAAGATAAGGCGAAGAAATTCGTAGATAACATAAGTGTTAAGTTCGAAGAAAAACTTACTAGTGAATGAGGCTTTTCTAAACAATGACTTGGAAATCAGGCCAAAGAGCTAAAGTTTCAGTTTATACAAGGCCAACCAACAAAATTGAACTTTACGATAATTCCTCAACAATACAGGCAAGGCGATTGTATTCTTCCTTAGAGTTACAAAAGATTTGTAGCGAGGAATATTCCGATAATGAATTCAGATGCATCTTAGAAGGATTTGAAATGTTACGATATCATTAAGTTTCGATCACTGAATTTAGAAGAAAGCAATTAGAGTACGAGATGTGAAGACGTGGAAGAAAATTGCGTTAACAAGCAATATATATCATCTCCAGTTTTCTCGAGTATCTCATGCTGTAGATGATTTATAAGACGAGGAGATGAAAACTTCAGTTCGTAAGGTATCAAGACACGTGATCTGGTGAACATGAAGCAGACCTGGTGTACCATCAACGAACTGAGTGTAATATACGAGACTCCGTGTAACGGTTGTCCTACCGCTTGTTTGGCGAATCAGAATTATGGCTTCAGGGAATAGATTGTATGAATATAAATACGACGCACGTTTACAATAAACCTCCATCTTGCTCGTTTTACTCGTCAGTAAGTCTGGGCACTTGCAGAAATGTCAAGAAGCCAAGGTAATACATGAATGTCTGGACAGAAGGTAGTGGAAAATAGTTGAAGCTACGTACATAATGACAATGTGCCAAATGATAGGGAAGGGTCACTGTGCTCGTCCAAAGTGGTGGGAAAACGGGTGATGACGTTAGCGAAGAGAGTAGAGTCAAAAGAACAAATCATCCTATCAAAGGAAACAGTTCAGACGTCCGACTACATTGAAGGTTATCCTGCATACTGCATATAGATACAGACTTGTCGTCCCATCTTGATACAAAGGCTTCGCGCTAAAACGTTACAGACTAAGACGAGCTCCAAACTGTGGTTTTATACCATCTTGAAACTCGCATATCAACTCCCCAACCTGCATTTTTGCAGCTCCCTTAAGAATAAACGACCAAATGAGAGGTGTCACAGGTGACTATTAGGTATGAATCATCTTCGAGCGAATTTATTTTCCGAAATTGACCATCAGATTTTTACAATATCAAACTTTTCTTTCTTGTTATACATTTTTTCGGAGTTCTCTCAAATTCAAGTTTGCGATTTTCGAGAACAAACATCGAGCATGGACGCATTGATCATCTTCGACGAAGAGCTTTAGAAGTGAACAGAAGACACCGTTCGACGGTTTGTTTGAAAGCATTTCTTGTCCTTTGTTCTTACAAGCGTATTCACACATTCTGCACCGTGATTGTTGCTCCTTGAGAAGGATTTGGCATTTCAAAAGTACAATGAACGACTCAAGAAAATCTCCCCCGATGTAAAATCACTTATTTTGACCTAAAAAAATCTTAGATCAAGTCTGCAGCTCGTACATCAGAAAGGTTGCGACATCCATCTGCTTAGGGTAGAAAAGCTATACATAGCTATTATAAGACAGGCTTTTCCTTAACTCCTTTCATACATGGAGCATTTAGACTGTCGTGTATCATCTCAAGTTTTCCACCAGACTGCCTTCGTCAAAAGGCTTGATCATATCTCATTTTTGAAAGTTGTCTGAATTTTAGATGATAGGAATTCTTAATCATTTCTCATCAGTCTGGCATGTTAGCTATTGTTATCGATAATGTTCAAGATTAAAGATAAAATTCTGCGATACAAGTGCAGTCTTGGTTCTGATAACCCAGTAAGCCACAGCGGTTTAACTAAAGAAACAAATGGTTGCGTATAGGTACACATGTTTACATTTATGACCTTTGAAACAAGTGCAACCTTGATCCTATTGCTCCAGTTGTTATGGCTATGAACGAGAAACACTAATATTGAAGATGATGATCACTGATAGTTAAATGTAATATCTTAGGACTTAAATGTCCATTAATTTGACAACTTAAACAATCTAAAACCGTAAAATTAGTGTTAAATCTATTAATTCATTAAATGTTGCAGTGATTTAGACAAGAAATGTTAACTTGTCTTCACTGAGCCAACAGTGTTTGTGTGAGTGTGTGCGAGTGTGCGCGTGTATGTTCTCATTCAGTAATTGCATCGTCCACAACGGAGATTAACAGCGATAATTGTGTAATTATATCCTATTGCAAGGTAATCATGTGCTTGCTACTTTCTTTATTCACTTAAAAGGAGTATTTACGTAAAAGTTGATCTACTTTTTGTAGCATTAGGAATGCACAATATTAAATTACATTACTTTTAGCATCATTGATCAAAGTTTCTTTTAAATTTCTGTAGATAAAAAGTATTCAAGAATGATTATAAGGCATGTTTACTGTCACAGAATAATCATGAATTAATATTATTCAGTTAAGTAATGCATTCCTTGCATATTGTCATGTCATCTTATGAACTGAAATAATAAACCAAACTTTTGATGTAGTTAATTTTTCCTCTTTGGGAACTAGAAATCCAAAGTAGCAAACAATTTTATATTTTTGATTAGCAGAACTTTGATTCTATCTTATTCAAGTAGATCTAGCACTAGATATAGGCAGCCCGTTTTCTAAAAGTTTTTAAGATAGATTTTTTTAATGGTCCATAGAAAACGAGATTCCACTGGGACCATATTTAGTCTTAATGATTGTGTGTGTTCTCCTCTCTTCTGGGACAGATTCGGTGTGTGCTCCTGCAGTGGTTACCTTGGATCCTGCGCATGAACAGGCCGGGCAAGAAAATCACCCGCAAGACCATCCTCATGAACAACAAGATGCGGGAGCTCGAACTCAAAGAGCGGTCGTCGAAGTCCCTCTTGGCCAACGTGCTGGACATCGACGATGACATTCGGCAGATCCAGGCGATGGGGACAGGTACCCCCTCACACAACGGGGGTTATCCCCGCCTCGTGGGCAGGTCCTACGAGGAAGGGGGCCCCATAATGACGCCCCACGCATCCTTCTGCTTCAACAACACGCGGGAGCTGCAGAGTATCCTACGCGAACTGAGGTACATCACTGGGCAAATGAGAAGCGAAGACGAAGCGAACGAGATCGTGGTGGACTGGAAGTTCGCTGCGATGGTGGTTGATCGCTTCTGTCTCATCACCTTCACCACCTACACTATTATCTCCACCATCGTTGTCATCCTATCGGCGCCACATATCATCATCTCCTAGGACTAAGAGGCCACGAGGAGGATGCTGAGAAATGCTATAGGAAAAAAAAAAAAAAACGCAATTTTTCCCCCCTCCCCCTCTCTCAATTAGGAATAAATTAATTTTGATACTATGAGGAAGTTAAAAAAAAAAAAGACATTTAGTAAGATCAGAAAACGTTTTGCCTTGGATATAAACGTTGATAGTTTTCGTTTTTCACTGTCATTAGTTAAGACAGCAGTGATATATGTATTACGGAATGCCACATCGATAACATTTTCAACTTCAAGACATCAATAATGTAGGAATATAATGGTAAACTCATTCTATAAAGTAGCAACATTGTATACTACCATCATCATCATCATTAGGATGATAACGAATCATAGAATATTCATCATACATGTGGAATGATGAAGTCCAAATAATTTCTTATGAAAATGAGGATAAATGATGAGCTTCATTCGGTATTATACGTGGTTAATGAAAGAAAAATTTGTGTCTCGGTATATAACTGGGTAGTTAATCATGTAGAAATTAGGTTATCGGTTGAATCATAACTAAAGTAAAGTTACTAGATAGATTGAAAGAATATCCAAAGGGAATTGCTAAATTTACCGTAAATGAACCTATTAGGCCGGGGACATAACCAAATCAAACAAGTAACCAAACATTTATTGGCAATTAGAACGTGGTGTCAAGCCTTTTAATCCACCACTAACATGATTAACTAATGTGTTCTGATTATAGTTACACGCGAAGGGTGACAGTAGATGAAAGACTGGGAAAATGTGACAAATTAGAAATCAGACGAGAGAGAGAGAGAGAGCATATCATTATGATTATAAGTTCCACGTAACGTTATCAAGTGATTATATCTCTCTACCACAGTGGTAGAAGAGGCTCCGTCATTTCCTTCAAGGCACCACCACACGTCTAACCTGGGAGTGTGTGTGTGTGTGAAAATTTATTCTGATAAAAAAAAAAAGTGTTTTCTTGATCATTTATGAAATTTCTTACACGACGAATGATGTTAGCGTGAAGTCATCCCTATACACGACCTGATGATGTCCCTTAGGTTTTAACCCTTCCTCCCCCAAAACACGCACACACAACTCATCATAAACAGTTATTTCATGGCAATAAATAAACCGTCGCTGGGGGACCGCATCAAGTGTATTTCTGGATGAGACTTAAAGATGTCTGTTTACGTTATGGTGACGGGATCAACTTGCCTTCGTGAAGGCCACGTAACCCGAGAAGACCCTGGAGAGTCGGTGGTAATCTTGAAGATTCGAAAATACGAATAACGATATGCTGGGTTGTGTCGTGGGGAAAGGCTCCTCCCCCCATACGTTCGTGAAGCGAGGGGAAATAAAAACGGGGATTGAAAAAGAAATAATCTGTCGTCGATTGACAATCATTGCGTCCATGTTAGAACCATTCCTGTACACGTGTGCGTAAAACTGACACTACCTGTGTAAACACGTGGGATTTGCCGATACTCCAAGAAGGGAACACAACAGCCACGACAGGAGCGCTCGACACAAACTTCGACACATCCGGGTTCAGGTTAATGTCTGTTCGAGACGGCGAGGATGAAAGAAGGGTACGATTTTAAGGCCGAAAGTCACGTTCGAATCACTTTCAGTCTGAGGTAACCAACAGCTCAGTCACTTTCATCAGTTTCAGTCAAATTTAACCTAAAGATCAGTCACCTTCATGAGTTTCAGACAAGTAACCCTTAGGTCAGTCACTTTCATTACATTCATTCATAAGTAACCAAGTAAAAAGTCACTTTCATCTGTTTCAGCCAGAGATGAAACCTAGTTCAGTCACTGTCGTCATAATCAGTCAAAAGTGACCACTAAATCAGTCAGCTTCACGAGTTTCAGTCTGAAGTAATCAGCAGACTACTCAGTTTCATCACTTTCAGTCAGACAAAGAGATCGGTAACAGTCAACAAATTCAGTCATATATAACAAATAGATCAGTCAATTTGATCAGTTTCAGACAGAAGTCTTCCTTGAATTATATCAGTCACTTATAACATTGTCAGAAAGGTCAGTCAGAATTAACCATATGGACTGAATTTGACGAGCTTTGCATGTCTAAGTAACCTTCTACATCTATCACTTTCACCAGTTTTTAAATAAAGGTAGTCAACACATCAGTCATTAGCCAACACATCAGTCACCTTCAAACTTGCCAGAAGTATCCACTATATAGTCACATTCATCAGTTTCAATCAGGGATAAGTTCAAGATCTGTCACCTTCATCAGTCTTCAGTAAATCAAGTCATTGTTTACATCTTAAGACAGAGGTAAACAACTCTAACATTCATTTGGCAGCATTTTTACATTTAGATAACATCAACAGTGGAGGAATAAGTAGAGAGAAATTAGGTTCGGAAACTCCATAGTCTCTTCGTCACCCACACAATAGGCAAATTCTTTATATGAATACATTCATCAGTCCATGATTCGCCGCTGTCTTTGCGAGCGGTGATATCTTATATTTTTCTTCATGGCTAGGGTGATACGAGCATAGACACACACACACACACACACACACACACACACACACGGTCTTCCGTGGAGTACTGGTTCGCGTCTCTGGCCAAACGTCACCACTAGGCCCCATGGGTTCGATTCTTGGGCATGGCAATCAGCCGACACCCAACCCAGGTCTTTATCTACCCCTCGGCGCGGGTCGATAAATGGGTAACTGGCTTAGGATGGCATACATTTGTGTATACGTGTATGTATTTACGTATGTAGGTGTAAATACATAGTATATACATACATGAGGGTTAAGAGACGGGGCAACGCAAGTGTAAAACTCTCTCCCCGTAACACACAATTAGTAATCACGCACAAGATACATAGTGTTTATGTGTACGTGTGTGTGCGTGTCTATGCTCATATAACACATCTCATGTACACATGAACTTGTTCACTGGTGAACAAGACACACACAGCACAGACCGTTTGCTGCTGGACTTTAACAGAAACACAGGTCGACCGCCCCACTCCCTCTCTAACCCCACACATCGCGACGCCTCACTCAGATGAGGGGTCGTCGGCTGGCCTATTAAACCAGCCCGAATTTCATCGTAGGTAGGCATTCAACGCACACCCTTCCTTCTTATCGGTCTTGCAGTGTGATGCTGGAGGATTTCCTCTTCGCCACCACCGTCTCTTGTCAGCCGAGGGATAATAATTCACATGGATGTTGAAACCCTCCAGCACTGCTTAGTAAAACTGTGAACGACTTCAAAAATTTCATCTTGTGTTTGTGGTTTTGATATTTTGTGTCGTTAGAAATACCACATCTCACAAGTGTTCTGAACATTCAAGATTTCTTTTTATTCCCTTCTTTCAAAATAGTTCAGTCATGAATGAAACAAGTTGTGTATTTAGTTCCGTTTTAGTCATGAAATATGGTCTTTGCAATAAAATCAACCTCATACCTGTGTAGTACTGGAAGGCTCCAACTCACTTATCGTAAAGAGGTCAATCACAGTAAAAAGAAAAACCATCAATATCTTGCATTACAGAAACACTTATCTTCGTACTTTTGTTGCGTGGAACAAAGTATGCGTGTGGAGGTTTCCAGGTATATGTGCGGAGGTTTCAAAGATTGCAATAAGAAAAGAATCAAATCCCCCCAAACTGTATTAATAGCGTTCAGAGTCCCTCTCGTGGGGTTTCATTTTTATTTCGTCATCGAAAGGCATGACAGTGTAGCCAGGCAAGGCGGTTGTGGTAACTGCGAGAGACGTCTTAGTTCCGAGGTCATGACCCAATAAGAGAACGATTACTGGAGGTGGAAATACAGAAAAAAAAAGGCCTGAAATGGCCAACGAAAAGAGTATACTAGACTTTTACAGCTCCAATAAATGTCCCCTTTTGCTCATAAGATAATTCAGTGTAGGCAATTAATGATTCTTTCTGTAGAGCATAATGTTCAGTATTCTGTACAAAGTTACACTGTACATAGATAACTATCGTTAAGTCATGTAGGAACCTTGCGCCTTCCCTCCCCATACCCTCCCATTCCCTTCGCCCCTTCCTTAACCCGATTGATTATTTCAGCTCCAGTGTACCATCACCAGTAGACACACACAAGGCTGACAACCAAGTAGATATTTCTGTCCTTTTGCAATCAGTATTTTTATGTCTGATAAGTTAGAAAATTTAGGATGCTAAAATATATATAATATAAAAAGAGGGAATACCCAGTGTTTTCGTCTGACAATCATGGGAGTGGAGAGTATTTTTTTAAATCGTTCATATTTCTTTTGCATTAACCCAAGGAACCAACAACCCCCCCACCCAAAAAGAAAAAAAAGGCGCGTCGAAAAAGCGAGAACCAGAGCGATGTCGAGAATTTTTTTTTGCCAGGAATTGTGTGAATAAATGACTCTCTCTCTGTAAAAGCCTCCAGACCTCAGTACTTTATTCTATCTTGAATTGAAGTAAACATTACTAAAGACGTTCAAATCCTTCATAGAAAATATCGATCCAATTGGAAGGACTGTATGAACTTTTTAATATATCCAAAGATTTTCCCCCAGAGAGACGTTTTTGGTTTATGGTGAATATCGGGCCCAAGTGGTAAACAAGTCCCTATCTAGGAATAAAAGGTTTTCATACTGTTACATCAACCACATGTTAGGTTTCAATCCCATATTTGTACGACAGGACTCCCTTCTAGAACACCAAAGTCCCTATTGTAGATTACTAACTTTCCCCAAGTTGGGCAAGCTTCAGGCCTAGGTCAGGATATATTGGTCAGGCTCTCCAGCCAACCTTCCATGATGATAGAGAAGAGGGAGAGAGAGAGAGAGAGAGAGAGAGTTAAGAGAAAGAGGTAGCTAGAGAGGGAAAGAGACCCTGAGAGAGAAGGAGAAAAAGGAGAACGAAGACGCCAGTATGTTGCGTCCCGGCATCACATCTTCTGTTCCTTTGACCTTACGCAGGAGTTTAAAGGCAAGAGTATCGCTCCGGGGGACTATAACATATTTAAAGGTGCTGTAATTTTTCTCTCGAGATATATACATATATATATAAATATATATATATACATAAATATATATTAGACACAGACACCATCCCTAATTTTACTTCAGGTGGGGTTCAGTGTTATATCAAGTCGATCATATCCCGTGTATATGAGAAATGAATGATGTGTGTGTAAGAGGTAACCGATTCAGAAAAAAAAAAGAATACGAACAGAAATGTTCAAGTCTACGCTGAAGACTCTGTTTCCCTTTTCTATGAAGATGCGTCTGTATGTGTGTGTGTGAGAGACGATGATTGGCGACGCTATCGTACGCGGGAGGTGATCGAACTCCCATCCCCCATGTCTCATCAAGGAAGAGGTCGGGGTTTCTTCTCGAATCCCGCGGCCCTTCCTACCCCCAAAAACCCATCCCCACCACCATCACCCCCCCATTTCAATAACCCATCGTAATTGTTAAGGAGTTATTATTATTATTATCATTATCATTATTATTATCATTATACGTACTTGACGCATTTCATATATTGCGAGTTCTAAGGTTTGTGGCTTGGATAGTTTTGTTTACCAGTTCAGACAAAAAGATAAAAGTAAAAAAAAATAAAAAAAAAAAAATGATTTCTACAGACTCGTAAATCAGGGTTTATTTTGTAAAACTTTTCCCACTACCTACCGTTGCTCATCTCACACCTCAGAGTTACCGAGACAGAGAGTGTCTACTTCCCAAGTATAACTCAAAACAAGAGTATTATTAGACAGTCATGTTCACATCTCATCCTCAACAACCTCCTCTTCCCACAAAAGATTTAAAAAAGAAAAAATAAAGACGCATTCCTCTCATTCGCCCACAATATATTTCTCTAGGCTATAGGACATTGACAGTTAGTATATGATAATGCTTCAACCCCAAAGTGCACAAATTAGTGAATAGAGAGATGAATGTGTTACTTGAATTATTATAAATACTCAATTACCGCTCTGTGCTTCCAACATATGATGAAGGGCCCTGTTCGACAGCTATGTATAGAAGAGATGATAATGTGAGCTACGTTATGTGCTCGCTTAGTCAATAATATCATTGCATGTAGACACCTTAAAATAACCTAACCTTAAGGCTTGATTTTTTGACAGCCTTCCTCCCATTCTCTCTCTCTCTCTCTCTCTCTCTCTCTCTCTCTCTCTCTCTCTCTCTCTCTCTCTCTCTCTAAGAGATACTTCATCCCTTCTGTTTTTCTTTCATCGTATCTTAAACCCAAGTCTTCCTTTCTTCCTTTTCTTCGACATCTTATTCTGTTCATTCTACATTCACTTCCTTCGTCTTTTGAAAACTACTCATCCTTTTTCTTCAAGATTTTGTTACGTTTCCTCTAATTCTCTCCCCCTCTATCATCTCTTTCTCATCTCTCCCTCCTCCTCCTCCTCCATCCATCTCTACCCGGCCTTCAGTCCTCCTTCCTCTCGCTCAGACAAACCCTTTATATATTTTTTCTGCTGAGAATCTGGACAGTTCTAGCTATTAGCACAGTAGACGGAGTTAGAAAAGACATCTCAGGAAGAATGCGTGGACATGCTTAGCCAGAAACTAATATTTTATGAATGAGAAAGTAATACCCGCGCTCCTTTTCCAAGACAATACGGACAAGATTTCTACATACGAATCTTTTTTTATCAACTTTTTAATCTATTTAAAAAAAAATATATATATAAAAACTCAAACAACAGGGTTATTAAGTAAGTGTACTTTAGATATACAAAACAGACCTTTTTAATTTTGTGAAATGGTTTCGAGGAGAAAGAAAATATGAGAGTTAAAAAAAGAATTCCCCCATTCAGTGTAGTGTTACGTAGAGAAGAGACTTAAGAACAACTTTGCCATTGGACAATCAGAAGTAATTTCACGTAGCCTTTGACATGGTGTGTGACCTTTGATTGGACCCAGAGAGCGCGGACCAGGAAGGATAACCCGCTGCAACACATGTTCTGCAGGATGACCCGTTGCAACACATGTTTTGCAAGATGACCCGTTACAACACATGTTCTGCTGGAGTCTCCTACTGCTGCTACTACTACTACTGCTGCTCATGTGACCCATGCTATTGCTACTGCCGCTACTGCTCATTCTTCTCCTCCTGAATGACATCAAAGAGGGTCCCCGATTGCTTTCAGGAAGATCGAACCCTGAAGCTCATGTGTGTATGTGTGTGTGTGTGTGTGCGCGCGCGAGTGTGCTTGCTTTCCTCAATGATCATATTCAGCTTCGATCCTTCAAGCGTGTTTAGGCCAATCGAGGCAAGTGGTGAAAACCTTTTTTAAACTAAACTTTCGAAGGAACACTTAAAAATCGCGTTATGGTTAAGTGTATTGCTAAGGAAAGGTAGTGTTTCATAGTCCATTATAACGCAAGAATAGAGGCGGATAGAGTTTCTGTCATCCCTATATATTTTGGATATAGGAACTTATTCTCGCACTTTATAAGAGAAATTTTTAGCATGTAGTGGAGGGAAGTATGATAAATACAAGGTGGATGAATAGCCACAGAGCATATAGGTAAACAAATTGAAAAAAATTAATAGTGGTTATTGATATAGAAAACTGGGTGTACTAACATCTGAGGTGTGATCTCAAATTGAACTCAAGACTAGTATGGTTCAGGTCAGGTAGGAAACCGATCAACGTCTGATGTACTGGTTCACAGAGACAAAGTCAGTGGTGTTATAGTGACTCATTGACTAAGTCTTAGGTAGCAGAACCCAGTCAAGCTGTGTGGGCTTCAGCTTTCCCGTATAGGAATGGACATTTAACAGGACTATTCCTATCCCAATCAGGCAAATCAGTGTTTTATATATATATATATATATATATATATATATATATATATATATATATATATATATATATATATATATCAAAAGTATACCTAAATAAATACAATGCCATAAACAACGAAATGTTATAACAGAGGCATAAATCATTTTTGAATTATCAACCTTTACCCCATTTTCTATAAATATCCATAAACCATTTCTCGTTTTCTCTAAAACATCTTATGTTTCATTTTCATTCTCGATACTTGATCTAAACATTTAACAAAAGTATAAAATTTTCTAACATAATACATAAAAGGAGGCATAGGTCAAGTTCTACGTTCTCAACATGTACTGCAGGTCCTTAGACACATTTTAATTAGATTTGTTACCAAGTAACTGCATGTATGTGAGGATTCGTCCAACGTCATATCTTCAACATATCTACCTCCCACTTGCCTCGACTGACCTCACCATTGAACTGGTAAATGATTAACGAAAATAAAGAATATAAATAACCTGTTTGCTAAATAAGAATTGATGTATGTAAATATGATTATGCACAAATTCATATATATATATATATATATATATATATATATATATATATATATATATATATATATACATATATATATATATATATATATATATAGTCTTTAACCATCATCATTCCCATCCAAAAACTAATTCGACATTTCCTCCTCTCTTCCTACTTGTTCAATCTATAAGTCAACTCTTCAGCTGAACAAACTGCTCTTTACATCTTATATTCCTCCAACTTCACTTTGGATAATACTGTGTGTACATCTCCCTCTCCATATCCTTAAAATGATCCTTTCCCCTCCGATCTATATTCCTCGCGCACGTTCTTCAGTGTTCGCTCCCAGCTACAGAAGACGTGTGGCCCGTACGACATACCAGCTCCTCTTTTGCCCTATCATCAGTGGTGTCCCTCAAGGTTTTGTCTTGCCGCCTATCCTCTATCATACATACATAAATGATCCTCTTTCTTTTAAGTTCCAACACTGTTCAGACCTTCGCCGATTATATTGCTTTACCTACTTCAAATCGTTTCTCTCCTACTCTAGCCCAAGTTGTTTTTTTCTCGTACTGAATAGATTTCCTCTCATTTTGGATTCTTTTAACATCGCAGAAATGGGAATCTCTAGTCTGGCGATACTGAACTGCGTAAAAATGTAATTTCTATCCATATTTCTTCTTAAATTTCTCTCCTTTCCTACTGTCCAAGTTCAAAACACGCCAATCCAACCCTGTGATACCATAAACATTTTGAGCATAGCCATATCCCTCACTCCATCTTTGAATCCCTGCATAAGGCACATAGTAAAAATTTTCTCTAAACGCCGGTGATGTGAAAGAGGTGCTGGAATTATTCTAGCTAGTGGAAATTCCATTTCTGCAGGAGAGTCTTTCAACCCAGTTCTATCTACTGTTCACATGTCTAGTGTGGCTCTTCTTTAATCTCGTTCTAATCACACTTACTCCCTCGCTGTCGCTCCTCTTCACCCATCCTTTTCCACAGGTTGAGGAATTGCCGCTTCCATCTCTCTGTTTTACAAGTATCATTTCAGTCAAGGATCTTGTGGGCTGTGTGTGTGTGTCTCTGCGTGTTACCCTCATGACCCAGATCGGCGGTACGCATCTTGCTGCTGCTTCCCATAGCTTATGTTTGGACACCAGCCACACGAATATGGCCCGTTGCTTTACTTCTTTTCTCCTATGGCATAAATATGAAAGTATCTTTTCCCTTCCCCTCTTCACTCACGTAAAATTTCCATTAGAATTGGTCCACAAACACGAAAATTGAAGTTAACTTCTACATTCTTTTTGTTCACACTTCTTTCATTCGAGACGACTATGTATATATAATCATGTGTTACCGGGCTCCGTCTGCATGAAGTTACTTTCCGAGTGAATGCCATTATTGGCGAGACTGTATCACTGGGAGTACAATCTCGTCAGAGAACTTACTCCAAAGGAGTCTAATTTTCCTGCTACTGGATGTGCCGTAGCCCTGGGCAGCAGGAGCCCTTAGAAAAGGTCTTGGGTAACACGAAGACTTTCATAGTAATTGATCCTAGGGTAATCCTAGGGTAATCATGAATATATATGAAATAATTAGTCAGATATCACTTCTATCATCAAATTATGGTATACTATCGCTATTACTAAAATTATTGATCATTATGATCATCATTAGTTATAATTATCATTCATATTACTTATGATTATCATTATCATAGTATTATTACTTATGTTACCCCAGTAACCCTTTCAGAAAGCGTCCTAGTGTTATTCTACAACCTTTCACCAACTGTTCTGCAGCTCCAAGCCTGCGCTCCCCTCAGTAGCGGGGATAGCATGAACTACGTTGAAGCTCACAGTTCTCTGACGAGTCTGTACCCTACATCGTCAGCTTGCAATGATACAGCCCCGCTAAACGTGGTTCAGTTTGCGGTGTAAACTCAAGCATGTGGAGTCCGGTAGCACAGAGATATATACGCGTTTGTGTGTGTGTGTACGTATGTATGTGCCCTCAGTCTCCCGCTGCTTGAAGTGAGCCATCTTCAGCGAGATCATGTCATCGTCAATGGATGATATGATCGTCTCGCCCCAAGGAAGACCTTCACACTCCAGCTTGACTGGAGCAGAACCTTGAAGGTGCGCGAGTCTCATTAACGAGGTTCTGTGGCAGTATAATTAAGCAGATGACAAATTTATTCCTTGTACTTAAATCATAAAACTTAAACCTGTTCACGATCAAATATATATATATATATATATATATATATATATATATATATATATATATATATATATATATATAAACCACTAATTGTGCATAATGTATCAAAATCATATCAAGTTACAATTGGAGTTATGTTGTGATTGAGTAGTGTTGTAGAATGTCCCCGGGAAGCTACAGCTGGTCAGCTTGTAGATAGAATATATATATATATATATATATATATATATATATATATATATATCCTCATGTTACTGTAGCAGCAGTGACGTCGAGGTGTCATCATTATGCGAAATGTTTGTTGAAGGAATAATGTGTCATGTCCCAGTGTTGACAACATAAATACTGTCTACATTTCCCGTGGTCCTGGGTTGGCGGTTTGAGAATTTCAGCGGGTTAACCTTTACTCTCGTCATGTTCCAGTACTGTACATGAAGTGAACGAGACTGTTTATATCTATACAGACTTCTGAAAAGAGGCTTTTTTTTTTTCTCGGAATTAGGAAAGGGCTAGAAAGGAAACTTGTAATCTGTAAGTCTTTTGTAATATACTCCTTGTCTGGTATCTTTAACGAATAAAATGTTGTTGTTTTCCTTTCGAGTTATTTGTGATACCTTGCCCACTTTGTAAATGCATCTTTGAAGGCATTTCTTACGGTGTCTACCTCACTGAAGAAGAAAGAAGAGGGAGACATGAAGAATTGAGAAATTTCTCATAAATAAGTATGTTGCTGACCACGAGTCAGTACGGGAGTGTCTGGGGTCGGATCCACATGGGTTCAAATCATGGGCGTGGCAGTCGGCCTACACCCATCCCAGGTGTTCGTCCTCCCCCCTTTTACCTGGCTTAGGCTGGTGTGTGTGTGTGTGTGTGTGTGTGTGTGTGTGCGCGCGCGCGCGCGCATGAGTATGTGTGTTTACATAGGAATAAAGAGGGTACATATATACAAAGTTGAGAAGGGGCAAATACGACTGTAGAACTTCCTCCTCGTAACACACAATTTCACACAAATACATCACTTTGAGGAAACAATCGAAGACTTTTCGAACTGTCTGAGCAAAGAAAAACAAACAGAAGTCTGATAGACGTCAGATAATACAAACATGAAAGCTCGACAAACTTGTCAACAAACACTACAAATCTAAGTTTTAAAGTTTGTGATCTCAAATTAAACTACAGTCTGGTATGGACTCTGATAAAGAGAACGTACAGAGGGGATTCAGTTACGTCAAGATCCACAAAAAAGGAAAGGAGGGAGAGATGGAGGAAGAGCAACCATGGTATAAAGTCTATAGATATGGGAAATTGTTGGAATGTTATGACTAGAAGTTAACATAACGAGGAGGAGGATTTAGAGAAGCCGAGGACTTAGTTCAAGGATCATGTAGGGTGTCAGGAGATGAGAGGAGTCAAAGATAGAGTCAAAGAGTATAGAAACACAGATTGGCATCAGTTGAGGGAGATCAGATGGTACATAATCAAAGCATAGGAGGTTGGATGATCATAAAACAGGGAACTACCAGAAACAAACTACAGAAACTTTTCATAAGAGCGATCTGGTAGGTATTAAAGAAACCCGAGGACCGAGTGAAGCTGAAGGTAGAATAATGTGCAAAGTTGAAGACTGAGCAATAAGGAAATTTATTGCCCTAATGGTTAAGTTCAGAAAAGTGCCAGGCTTAGAGAGTCAGTGTTTGATATCCAAATGGGAGATTATGCTGTAAATGAGGAAGTTAAGAAAGTAAAGGACAGATAAAGACGTGAAGAGGAGGTATAAAATCGTTCAGAATACACAAACGTCAAAATTTTCTATCGTGATATATATTGGAAAACGTAGTTCAGTGGTCAGTAACCAGGACACTAGAGAAAGTTTGTGAACCTTCAGGTTAATGAACAAAGAATTATTTAGCAAACTTTACATCTATACAAGGCCAAAACTCCTTTAAGTACAAGGTTTGCCTTTTTCACTAACTTAACACTTCACTAATGTGCAGTATATGAATGGCATTGTTGAACACGTACCTTGATGTCTTGGCAAACCCTGTCTTTAACCTGGGTTGCTTACGTGTTCTATATTTACTGGGCTGAGCACCAGAGGGAGCATCGTGCACTATAACTTTAGAACATACTTAACGAATTCCAGGAAAACTATTACCGACTTGATTCCTTTCCAGCAGAAGCCAATGCGCTTTAAAAAATTGCTCATCTGTACAACAGATCGTAAAGGATTATCAGCTTTCAATGTGATATCAGTATCTTCAAGCAATGTTTGCTTTTCGCGCTTCGAGTTTATGATTCTCAGATGGAAAGGGTGCTGCACCTGTATTGCTCACAAAGTGAGGAGTCCCGCACTATAATGCTCACATAGTGAAGGTCCTGCACTACAATGCTCACAGAGCCCTGCACCTACAATGTTCACACAGCGAGGATCCTGCACCTGTAATTGAGCTATCACCACCATCATACGTAGGCAACGCCATTACAACATGTCTAGAGAAAGCGTCCACTGCTGCCTGGTTAGGTTTAACCTGCAAGAACTCAAACGTTGGGTTAGAATAGAGGATAGGAAGATTTCAAGCTTAGATTACTTATGTGCTTCCTAACCATGAAAAAATCGGCCATCGGAGTGTGTGATGTCCTCTCATGAACTTGTTAATTGTATATCAAGTCACAAATATGCTTTTGAACCTATGCTACACCCACCACAGCTTGCTTTAGACAAATTCAGTGACAGACACAATGGTACAGGTAGAGATTCTGAACTCACTAACATACAGACCATACTACAGCCAGAGCTTCTAACTTACTACCAGACCATATTACAGCCACATCGTCTAACAAAGACCATGGTACAGCCAGACCATCCAGCTTAGTATCGATAATTCATTCATGTTCAAGACAAATTGCTGTTAACATATGATGCGGACATTAACTTACTAGCATGGAACAGAATAAGAACAGCTCTCAGCTCTTCACAGAGGCATCTGTTGTAACCATAATTTGTGACTGATACTCGCATGGGCGTCTCGAACGCCTGCTTATTGTTTCCGACAAAGGTTTCATCTTCCTTCAGCAAGCTTATCAACGGCCTGGTAATATTGGTTAAAGGTATAACCAACTTGCATAATACAGATATAATGTCATCCGTCGATCTGAGAGCAGAGAAATCTACGATTACCTTCACCATGGTATCACAGGTCGTGTTCTCCGAAAAACGAATCATACACACTTTGCAAGTTTCATCTTAAAGCTAGACTGCTCCAGTTATTCAGATCCCAATTCAAGCTTCTCGAAATGCTCCTTCATGACCCGAGACTTGACAATGATGCCCTACAAGATCATGAGAGCGCTTCCCAACAAACCCTGAAACATGAACACATCAAGAGGGGAAAGTTAATTAGCGAACTCCGTTACCCAAAGGGCATCTTTCCCAAACTGGTAATGACCTTATGAAACTGAAAAAGACCAACCAGAGTATTACATTCTTCAGCCATGGTGATTGGCCAGAGTCCATGCAGAAACTCCAGGCTAATAGAAATTCTATTATTAATTCCCTTAGAGTACAGTAAATCAGACAATTAGAAGGGAAGCTGATCAGGTAATGTTCCAGCTAACGACGTTAACCAATTACCAGCTTAAAGGTCCTATCACCTGTCTGAAGATCCCATCAGCTTTAGGAATACTCAATAACGCAGAGTTCCACCTCAGGCTCACACTGGGCCCCATCACAGTGTTGTCAAGCATTTCATAAACAATGAAGAACCAGGCGTTCATAAGTGTGGCCTTCGATGAGCTAGGATAAAAATGTGCTTAAATCTGCGGGTTGAAGTTTATAATCTGATCTACAGCGTTCAAATGTCTTTTTTTTTTGTTAGATAAGGCAACTGACGCTCATACAAGTCTACCAGTCGATCTTTAAACTCATAGTAATCCATTCCACAGACTGTCTGCCAGTTCCCACACAAAAGGTTCTACTAATCAATTCCTGAACTCATGGTAATCATTGCCACTCCTTGTTGATGTATTCTGCCGCGATCCTCCTGTTCATCTATAGTGACAGCACTCACACACAGCTCCCCACACCAGGTGACATCACCAGCAATACGCAACTGTTTATCACCGATATAAAAGTCAGATGTACAAGAGCCTTCTTCAAATGGATGTCACCACTGCATCTTTTAGGCCAGACAGACATACATGACATTTCTGACATCGTAAACTTAATCTAACAAACTGTATTTCCAGTTCTCTACACGAACTTGGAATGGAAAAAGTAGGGGCACCACTGTGGCCAAGGGACGCTAGAATAAGAAAAACGAAATGTGTGGGATTCCTGAAGCACCAAGCACATGATCTCTAATGGCCTTGTGGTCTTTCTTAGGTTCACTTGCACGACCGATCTAAACAAAAGCCGCTCGGGGACGTCAATAAACTCACCAGTAGCTCAATTGGTTTGGATTCAGTGCTTCTGGTCAAGATGCCTTGTGTTAATCCGAGCTCATAACACAGGTGAACTTAGTATTACTTGTAGCCAAAAACACACATCAAATTCCCTTGCGATGCTGAAACCCTATATAAACATTCTTCCCTCGCACCAAATGTCTTATAACATTTCATTTCCAACACATCCACCCTCCTTCGCAAAGCCTCATCTGTATCCCAGGCCTCGCATTTTATAATATTGTTACGACTATGTAATACACATTTGAACACGCCCATTTTTGCGCTCCCATTTACGTAACCATCTTTCCTGTCCCTTTGCTTCACCTGCAGATGGTACCACCTGTGTTTCAGCTACGATCACCTAAAGCACGTCTACAACACCTATATCGACGGGGAGCTGGTCTACGAGCTGACCTACGACTTGGGATCTACGGCGACTACGCTCGCCTCAGCCAGTTTGATAGACAATTATGAGAACTTCAGCGGCGCTGTGTGGCAAGCGAGAGATCCTCCGTTATCATTCAAAATCACTTAGCTTCCTGGCGCTAAAATTCGCTATTAAAGGTTCCCTTCAAAGGACCACAGGATATTTTGGATAGGAAGGAAACCGTCATAATGTTCCGGGAATTGTCATACCTCTGGCGAAAATGCGAGGCTATATAACTGTTTTGCGAAAAACAAACTTTAAAGGTACAATAAAACCATAATATTACCACCATAAGGGTTAGTAGCAACAAGTAATCTAAAGAATTCCCGTAGATAATATAAGATAATTATTCACTATATTCCAGGTTCATTAAAAAATGTCTTACCGGAGTAGATTGATTAAATACATAAATGAAACCAAATAATTTTAAAAATGAATTGCCCAAAATTACCAACAAACTAATTACCTTGAAACATGAAACAAACTATTTACACAATATACATGACAGGAAATGTATGGAAGTGCAGTAGTTATATATATATATATATATATATATATATATATATATATATATATATATATATATATATATATATATAGCCACAAAAGTACAAGGAATAATGACCGAGAGCTTGCCCACCACACAACGTGGGGTAACAACCACCACAACATTACTTCTCATCACACAAAGTCGAACCATCGTCGGTTCGGAACCATTAATCATTGTTTCAGACTTCTTACTGATACTGAATTCTGCTTCTTGTAATACAAGATGTACAAAATACAGTTTGGTGGTTTAATGAAAACGAAACATTACGTATGAACAAGAAAACGTAACATAACATAGTAACACGAAAACGTAGCATAATGTAGTAACATGAGAACATAACACTACATAGTAACATGGAAACGTAACATTACATAGTAACATAAAACAGTAGCCATCTCGAAGCTTCGAGTCCATCCACCAAGCCTGAAACAAAGCTTTGCTTTTACGCCCCGAGCTTGGGATAACCGAGGTGAAACAGGCATTCGAGCAAGATACACAGATCCGAACCGAGTAATACTCCTCCGTATGATAAAGAGAACGAGTAATAAAGGAGGAGAGGCGAGAAAAGTAAATGAAATACGTCACGTGGAATCCTCAGCGAGAGGGACCTTAAGCCTACTGCTCACAGATTCCAAACGTGGCCTTTTCTCCGTCATTTCTGCAACACAGGTTTAACCACGTCTCCTGCAGCACATCATCTCATCTCTTTTTCAGCTGATTTTTTTTCCTATGAAGCCAAACCTTCAAGACCTGTATCTCCTCTAACTTCAGTCTCTACCATCGTTTCCGCCTCACAGATGGCATTTGTCCCCACCGTCCTACACTAACTTTCCAATACTCGCCTTGCGAATCTTGAGCGTCCTATTCGATGCGTCCCGATTCGAACTTATGCCGGTTCGACCCTCGGCGGGCCGTGAATAAACGAACATAATTCATTTAACTGTTTCAATCATAAGTCGATACATCTGTAAAACTATAGACACCATCTTAGATTCTTCCGTTAGATAGATTATATTTCCGAATAGATACCACCTGACTACGCCAGCTCTAATTTACGTGGCGGGAGAATCGCTTGAGGCTCTCTCGTGTTCTATGGAATGGGACTCCCACTCCAGAAGACTATATCAACCAACGCTACTGACTGGTCATCCATGTGTTTTAAAAGGTACAGCCTCCAGGTATCGGGCCATCTAGTCTACGATTGTCATTACGAATCCATTACCCTACTGAGACTCTGGTGGTATCGAACCCACATTATCTATTGCCACTGATGTGATTATCTATCCGCACTCCCAAATAGCAACATTTTTTTTTTACTCTTCCCTTAACACAGTAACCTCACAAGAACCACAATAAGCGACTCAGTTACTATGCCTCGCCATAACGTATAACCCCAAATCTTTCCTAATGTATTTTCAGCGTCTGAATGCCCTCCGGACACTGACTCACGAGCCAACATGATATTCAGAACTCATCACAAGCAAGAAAAATCTACGTAAAAACGAGTTGTAAACAAAATAACACTCACAGTTACTGGAGGTCGATTCGTCCCGCAGGTAAGGTGTCCACGACAAGTTCCTCAGGTCGTTATCACTCACTCGTCTATCGCCGACGTCCTGGTCGTCCCAACACGACAGAATCACAACAGAATGATGGATCGCACACACTCCGGCCTGGATACCTCACTACCAGGAGTTACTAACGTGATCTGGTGACGTCTTACTCTCACTTTCCAATGTCGACGCCTATTTGGTTCCTCGACCAATCAAGTCTTTACCCACATTACACCTCAGCCAATGAGTGTTCTACATCAAAATTGCAAAGCGTTTGGACGATGCTTTGACTCTCTCGAGGCATATGAACTGCCCAAGGTCTCGTCAACTACCGCTCTGCTCGTTTCACAAGTATTTAGCTAAATCCACACCTTCCTGTAAACACTAAGTCAACATAAGATCCTGCACTATATATCGACTGTGATTTCCACAATGCTCTTATATGTAATTAACATATGAAGTATCAGATACATCTTAACATTGCAATAAACTCTGTATATTTCATTACTGATTGTATCTACGATAAATCTGTTAATATTTCCTCGATATATATTCACGAACTGATATTCTATGTTATATGTTAGGAATAATGGTTCGAACATGGCAAAGATGTACGTACGAACAGTAGACAAACCTTTTGAAATACTGTTCGAGCGACCGCTGGAGACCAGCAACGTGCAGAGAGAGAGAGAGAGAGAGAGAGAGAGAGAGAGAGAGAGAGAGAGAGAGAGAGAGAGAGAGAGAGAGAGAGCAAACATCATACCCCCTCTATAAGCGAAGAGATTGGGAGGAGGCAATGAGCTAGTCAGCCTCACTGACGTGTATGGTGTGTAAGGTTCTGGGAAAGATAATTAGAAAACAAATGGATGACTTTCTACAAAGGAGAAATTACCTAAGTGAAACAGCACGGTTTTAGGGAAAGGAAGTCGCGTCTAAAAAAATCAAGAAAAAAAAACTCAGAGTGAGCTCTGTCTTGGACAAAATGGAAGGCTGGGAAGGACTGTTTGTACATAGACCGCCAAAAGGAAGTTGACACTGAACCGCGTGTGAGGCTGATTAGAATGCTGGATAACCAGGCAGAAATTAGGGGAAGAATATCTTTGTGGAGGGAACGAAGGACGCACGTCAAAGGAGCCTTCTCATAATAGCTGGAGGTCACCACTGGAATGCCACTGGATTGTGTTCTAGAATAATACTTCTCTTGATCAATGTGAACAACATGCCATCATAGGTTTGCTGATGATGCAAGAGTCGTGACGGAAAGGAAAATCTTGATGGATTGCATCAATTTACAAGGGGACCTAAACAGACTCCAACTTGGCCTGATACATGGTGGCTGAAGGTCAACCCGAGTAAATGGAAAGTAGATAACTGGTCACAACAAAAGGCCTCAATGTGATCATTATCTTGGGAATAAGCTGCAGGTATCTGTGTGTGAGAAAGATTTTGGAGTCCACATCATCACTAGCCTGTCGCTAGACTCCGGTTTTGGGAGAATAGTTTAGGAGACCAACTGTTTACTGGCAAATACTATAATTGCATTTAGGTTCATGGATAAGGAAATACCCAACAAGTTGCTCACATCTTACGTATAGCCAAAGCTAGAATATGCTTCTCAAGCTTGATCACCGAACCTAAAGATACCTAAAGAGCTGATAAAGAAGGTCAATAGGAGAGCAACAAAGATGATACCGGAATTAAAAGAGCGAAGCTACAAAGGAAGGCTAGAAGGCTCAAGTTGGCCCGCTAAGGAAGAGAGAAGAGTTAGGGATGACCTGATCTCTGCCTTTTTTATAAAACAGATTGATGACGCAGAGACTTACTGGCTCGTCATGAGAGGTAGTGGCGTAAACACCTGAGGACATTACATGAAATGAAACAAGAAACTTGTTCAGCAAAATGTGAAGACGTAGTTTTGTGATATAAAATTGTAGTCGATGACTGGTGTGAAATGAATGAAACCATGGTAAATGCAAACAACATAACAGAATGATAATATATTGTACGATTAAATGGAATGTTTGGGAGATGTGGCCTCTACGAGTGTAAAACACTGTCCCTGTACGTTATAGATAGGTAAAAAGGTAACAATGATGGCACACACACACACACACACACACACACACACACACACACACACACACACACACAGTCTATTTCAACAGTATAGATTTATATGGGTTTCTCCATCATTCCAACATTTCAAAGCTAATCTCATTGCCAGTGACACAACACTTTGGTCCTCACACAGGGGTCGGTCCTGCTGTGCTCAGCAACAGGAATTATCAGACGTGAACTCAGTAGTAAGTTGAGTGACTGGATTTGGTGGAGGTGAGTTTTACTCTTGATAAATCATGGATGTCTTATATATTGTCTGGCAATAGAACATTCATATACTTTAGCAAGAGAGAAAACGAGACGCTGATAAGTGGCAATGAAACATTGATCTATTTCAGCAATTCGTAACGAAAGAAAATGGTAAACATCCTGGACTCTGTTGCTCATCGAAGACTTTACGAAGTCAAAAGCAATGATAATATTATCAACATTCCTCTGTTATCGTCTTCCTAAATCAACTATGCTCACATCATACTGCTCCCTTATTTATCTATTCCTTGCAGATGATCTTTCTGCTAAGGGATTTTGTATCTAATTCACTGATGAAAACTTGCAACCCGAAAAATAGACAAGCATAGAAATTCTTATTCATAATACGGGGAACACATTACTTCTGTAGATGTTATAACAGCTTCGCAAGCATACTTTTGCTCCCATCCCTGAATCTGCATACCCCATACATCCCTGAATCTGTATACCCCATACATCCCTGAATCTGTATACCCAATACATCCCTGAATCTGTATGCCCAATACATCCCTGAATCTGTATACCCCATACATCCCTGAATCTGTATACCCAATACATCCCCGAATCTGTATACCCCATACATCCCTGAATCTGTATACCCAATACATCCCCGAATCTGTATACCCCATACATCCCTGAATCTCTATACCCCATACATCCCTGAATCTGTATACCCAATACATCCCTGAATCTGTATACCCCATACATCCCTGAATCTGTATACCCAATACATCCCTGAATCTGTATACCCCATACATCCTTGAATCTGTGTATAAACTTAGAAATCAGGCAATGCCTACAGACTATATCATAACAGAATCTAAAGTTATTCGAATAAAGTTAGAATCTCCTTGATTGAAATCGTAAATTAATCAATAGAGTACATACAGCAATGTAGGATTAAAATGATATTGAAAAACATAAGAAGAGAATATTGAGCCAAAAGCTTTTTATAGAATCTAGATTTGCATGGATTTTAGTGCCATATTTCACGTTGAAGAAAATGTGTTCGACCAGGAGCATCTGCCATCGTCTCACCAAAGGTGTTCAAATGCTATCTCACTTCCCTCTATTGTCGCTGCGATAGCTGGTCGCAACTGCTTACAGTGCCTGGCTCAGTGTTCCTTCCTCCCCGTGTTATACGAGGCAGCTGGGTGTAGTTCCTTGTCCTCCTGGCTGTCGTTAAGCACCATTACCAGACTAATTTCGACACAAACTGAACTTTCCCGTCTGGCAATGTATTTTCTTAAGACGGCGTAAGAAATCTTATGTTGTACATTTTCTTTGATTACGAAATCCATTTGAGTTTTCTTTCACAATATCTGGTCCATCTCGCAATTAGAGTCATAGGCAGCAACAATAAAGTTTAATCCCTCACACTAAGTGCTATGTTGGTAATCTTTTATCATGATGAAATTCATGCTTGCTTGGGTTTCCTTTAAGCTCTAAGTTCGAAATCATATTCGTAGGTAGTCCTGACATCATCTTGTTTCAGCTTATCCCATAGCTCTCTCGAAGCATATTCATTGGTCACCTAACTGCTTATCCATACAGAACCTCAAAGAAAAAAAAGCTATGCAGTTAAGGAGCATCACGATGAGCGAAAGTGACTGAGTACAGAAGCCTACAATCCCAGGTCTTGAACTCCTCAGTCCATATCTACTGACTCATCTTACTTTAGCTTGCCGTTGCATCTCTCAACGAAACCATTTTCTACAGCAGGAGGATGTACAGATTCGCCTCAGCAGCTGCGTAATCGATCGCAGTCCTGAATCCTCGCCTCGACATCCTGGACGTAAAGTGGGATAAACGATTTGTAAGAAGCTTGCTGGGGGTCTCCAACTCTTGAACACTTCTCCAACAGAGCCCCAGCTTCCTGCTCTGTTCAGTCGAGGATAATGCAATGGTCGATGGTTAACACAGCATAATGGAACAGAAAGGACACACAGCAACAACAGAGCACTTGGTCCTTCAGAGGGTGTTTGTTCCAGAGGAAGAGATCGTAAACAGAGAATAGTGTGGTAAGAGTTGACACATCTGCAAACTTTATATTTAGGTAAAGAGATGGTAATAATATCAGTCTTGGACTTCAAGCGAAATATTTTTCAGGGACCTTCTTACTTTCACTTCTGATATCTAACCAAGATCTAGGGATTCCACTCATATCATGATTTTCTTCCATTACAGTTGTCTCAAACTCTTAAAATTTGTTACGTATACTCCGTGCATGAATATGAATATTCTGGTATTTGATTGAGACATATTTTTGTGCAGCAATGGCAATGACGAACCCATCTACCTTAATTTTTCCCTTGACCTCGGTGAGATCGGCTCTGCCTTCTTCTGTACCTTTCTTGTTCTCTGCTTCTTCTTGAGAAATAACCTCAAGCTACTTTTTTCTGCCTATTCTTCCCTCCTATCTTATTCCCAACCTGCGCCAGCTAACCTATCCTGTCAGGATCCCTCATTGCCTTGTTACCTGCCTCTACCTGTGGCGTGACCTCTGCTACCTGGGGAGAGACATCAAACTGCCCTAGTCTGCCTCTACCCCTACCTGCCTCGTTCCCAACCGTCGTCAGCTGGCCCATCCCACCTAGGTAGCGATCTTCGTCAGCCATTAAATTTCCTTTGCCTCTCTTGTAGACTGGTTTATCTCCCAAGCCGAACTCCATCCAGGGTTTGGGCCTCTCTTTCGCCCTTAATGTTAAAACTCAGGTCCTCTGTTACGAGGAAGGCTAGAAAGACTTAGTCCGGGCACCAATTATGTTGTGACCACCACACCAACTACTTTGGCCTGCATCTCTGACGGCTCCTCTACTTCAGTCGCACCAGGGGTATTACCAGCCATAGATAAGATCGTAAACAGGAGACTCCATACATATATCTTGGACTACTACAGTAAAACAGTAAGCCTTAACTTCAACTGTGACGGAGGAGTAATCTTCCACTTAATCATTTATCAAATTACGGGAGCATTTTCCCACGACGCACTCTTTAGCTTAGAGATCTTCCCGTCCACCTGGTGTCTATAAAGATTTCAACATTCTTCCCACATGATGTACCCCGAGACACAGGCATGATGTTGAGAGGCACTTGTTACTCCTACCGTGAGCCTACACCCCTTGACGTAGGCATGAACTGTCGACATGAACACATTTTTTTTCAATCATCCCCAATTGTGAGTCTGAAGTGCTGAAGCTAACAACTGCGAGAGGAAAAAGGATTTACTCATGGCATCTTTTATGTGGTGATACAATATACTTTGTGCCAAGCAGAAACCGCTAGACGCTGTTAATTAACATTTTAAGGAGCAGCTGAAGTTGATGTTGAAAGGTAAAGATTCTCTCATCAAAAGATTGTCATCATTTTCCCCTTCATTACCATAAATGTACAGACTTATCAAAACACATAAGCCAGACTTTCCTGCAAGGCCCATAGTGAGTTCAGTGGGCTCCATCACTCACAAGTTGACAAAATGATTAGTTTCTTTACTATGGCGGCTAGTGGGTAATATATCAAATTCTAATATCAAGAACAATGTAGATGTAGTTAGCAAGCTTAATAACATTCAGGTATCCTGATGAATTTTCATCAAATTATTTTTTTTATAACGATGTTTGCAGATACACTTGACACGCCACTTGAAATGATGTTCATCAGACGTGGCTGGAAAAAGGCAAAGTTGACTGCAATGAACTACAGACCTGTCTCCCTCACGAGCGTGGTCAGTAATGTACTGGATAAGATGATCAGAGAGCAAATGGGCGGTTAATTGCAGAGGAGAAACTACCCAAACGAGAGGCAAGAGAAGGTTAAAAAGTGATCGAATACAGGTACTCGAAACTATCAAAGACCTGATCTGTCTGATTGATGGTAGTTGTGGATAGACTCGTGGACAATCCTCTCTCTCACCTTGAATGCGGCGAAGTACTTTTTCTTCCACTGGATTGTTAATATATGGAATGAATTATCAACTGGAATAGTTGGAAGTGGAGCCAAAAATTCGTTTAAGATTGGACTTGATAAATACTTCAATTCCTCGGCTGACATTCAATGCGCCTCTTAGATATATGTAAATCTGATATTTATCCTAACGTTTTTTTCTGATATCTTCCACTTTCACAGACGGCTTAGAAATGATCCATTGGCCTATTGTCGTTTGACATATTTGAATGACGAAGAGAAATTGTCTCAGGATAAAAACGCATCACTTCACATTTCTGATTTGACAGTTACTAGCCTGGCTGTGTGTGTTTGTGTGTATGCATTATGATATGTTTTCATTGCGTGTTCTCCTCTTTGATCATTCATGCATGAAAGTTTTGCATGTATGAGATAATAAAATGCATCATGCAAACAAGAGGTGGTCTTAGTCATGCGCGTCAGTCAGGCAGGAGTCGCTGGTGTCCACCGTCTTGCAAGGGAGCTGGTCATATCACCACACGCCTCTACCTCAGGTAAGGATCGTTCGCTTTCCTTCCTGTGGCCCATCTGCTCCTCAACTGTACTCTACACTACATAGTCTCACTCAGGATTGTAACAGAAGACACAACACTCAAGCAATCTTATATACGTACATGCAAACACACGCAAGCGCTCTTACACATACACTCACACAGACACAAACAAACACACGTACGCACTAACCTCCGTAGTATAAGGGTTAGCGTTACTGACCATCATGTACGCACGGGCCCTCTGTGATCAAACCCGAATTGGTTCGAATCCTGAACTCAACAACCGGTCCAGAGTTCACCCAGGTGTTCATCCTCTCCAAATGGCTGGTCAATAATATGGCTTCCTGGCATAGGCTAAAATGAATAGATAAACAACCAGCGGCTTAAGTAAATTTGCCGATGATACAAAACTAAGGAACGTAATTGACTCATATGAAAATTCAGTGAATTTGTTGAGGGACTTAAATGGATTATCACAATGAGCGGGTACATGGAAAATGGAATTCAGCACAGATATATGCAGAACGCTTAGTGTGGGTAAAGACAGGAACACTGATTACAAACTAGACAATATCACTATTGGTAAAACAGAATGTGAAAGAGATTTAGGAGTACTAGTGAGCAAGGATCTTAAGCCGCGGCAACAATATATTAAAGTGTGTCATAAGGCTAATCGGATGTTAAGATTCATTAATAGGACTATTAGCAATAAAACTTGTAGAGTATTATTGCAACTTTAGCGTTGGTGAGATCACATTTGGATTATGTGGTACATTGTGGGTTCCATACTAACTAAGATCAACTTAGGGTTGGATACTTCTACACTTTGATAAGCACACGAGCAAAGTATATCTACACAGTACAGAAAACTTTACAAAAAAAACTTTGTGGATTACTTGATAAAGATTTAGTGATGATTTATTGAACATTATGAAGTATAAAGTTACATATAGGTTGCAGTGTGGTAGCAATATGTTGACGTACATCATATGATTCATGGTGAACATAAGTGATGTAAAGTTACACATATTGGTTGAACCGCAGTAATGATTATGTATCTAATGTGATGAATATTTTCACGTCATAAAGTAATTGACACACACACACACACACACACACACACACACACACACACACATGACTTTGGGAAAACTAAGCTATTTGCTTGCTTGATTATGCACTTCCTTCTGGATTGTTCACGACATTCACACTGGTAGGGTGCAGAACAATATTTTTTTGGTTTTACCTATACAAGCAATGTTAACAAGAGGTGATCATGGTGACGAACGTCGGCCAGGTCACAATTCCAACAGTGTGAGGGACGTGACCCTTTGTTTACATTGTTCCAACTTAAGCTACCAGAGAGACGCTCACTCAGTAAGCTACTGACTCACTACTTCACCAGAATGGATATCTAATATGCATGTCTTTATTCACAAACAAATTCACTGAAGGTGGAGACCCTTGTGTGAAGATGGTGGCAGGTCCAATTTGGAGTAATCCAAAGAGAGAGAGAGAGAGAGAGAGAGAGAGAGAGAGAGAGAGAGAGAGAGAGAGAGAGAGAGAGAGAGAGAGAGAGAGTGCGCGCGCGCGCGCGTGTGTGTGTGTATGTTTGTTCAGGTTGATGTGTTGATCTACAGCCGTGCCAAGAACCTCACTAACACGTGTCATACATCATGGCACGCATAAACAAGGCTATCTTATAAGACGAAACAACTTTTTGTAACACATAAATAGTAATCACAACGAGTAATCACACACACACACACACACACACACACACACACACACAAGGGGTTACCTCTACTGACCACTAGTGAGCATGGTCTAGCCATTGGTCGGTTACGCAAGTTTGAATCTGGAGCGCAACAGTGGGAACCACACCCAATCCTGTATGAAGTCTGTTGGGGATGAGAGAGCTTGGGAAGTGAGTCAGTTGTTGTTCGCTGATGATACAGCGCTGGTGGCTGATTCATGTGAGAAACTGCAGAAGCTGGTGACTGAGTTTGGTAAAGTGTGTGGAAGAAGAAAGTTGAGAGTAAATGTGAATAAGAGCAAGGTTATTAGGTACAGTAGGGGTGAGGGTCAAGTCAATTGGGAGGTGAGTTTGAATGGAGAAAAACTGGAGGAAGTGAAGTGTTTTAGATATCTGGGAGTGGATCTGTCAGCGGATGGAACCATGGAAGCGGAAGTGGATCATAGGGTGGGGGAGGGGGCGAAAATTTTGGGAGCCTTGAAAAATGTGTGGAAGTCGAGAACATTATCTCGGAAAGCGAAAATGGGTATGTTTGAGGGAATAGTGGTTCCAACAATGTTGTATGGTTGCGAGGCGTGGGCTATGGATAGAGATGTGCGCAGGAGGATGGATGTGCTGGAAATGAGATGTTTGAGGACAATGTGTGGTGTGAGGTGGTTTGATCGAGTAAGTAACGTAAGGGTAAGAGAGATGTGTGGAAATAAAAAGAGCGTGGTTGAGAGAGCAGAAGAGGGTGTTCTGAAATGGTTTGGGCACATGGAGAGAATGAGTGAGGAGAGATTGACCAAGAGGATATATGTGTCGGAGGTGGAGGGAACGAGGAGAAGAGGGAGACCAAATTGGAGGTGGAAAGATGGAGTGAAAAAGATTTTGTGTGATCGGGGCCTGAACATGCAGGAGGGTGAAAGGAGGGCAAGGAATAGAGTGAATTGGAGTCATGTGGTATACAGGGGTTGACGTGCTGTCAGTGGATTGAATCAAGGCATGTGAAGCGTCTGGGGTAAACCATGGAAAGCTGTGTAGGTATGTATATTTGCGTGTGTGGACGTGTGTATGTACATGTGTATGGGGGGGGGGGGGTTGGGCCATTTCTTTCGTCTGTTTCCTTGCGCTACCTCGCAAACGCGGGAGACAGCGACAAAGTATAAAAAAAAAAAAAAAAAAAAAAAATATATATATATATATATATATATATATATATATATATATATATATATATATATATATATATATATATATATATATATATATATATATATATATTGCTCTTTTACCTTCAATACGATGGTTTAATAAGATATGAATTACTAACATATATTCTTTCGACGATGATAGATTAAAAATTTAGGTAAAATTTGTAAGTTGTAAGTAATCCACAGAGAACAACAATATGATCCATTGCGGTTCAGTAAATATTTAAGTATTCTTAAGTTAAACCACGTCAGTAGAAAAACAATTATCTATTTTTTTCACATTATTTCGAAATTTTTGTATTATAATTCTTTCTTTGGAAAACCGGAAAAATTGTAACTTATATAGTATTTGGGGATCACAACAAGATGGCGTCCCACAAGCTGGACCAGAGAGTTTCCAGTAGGCACCAGCTGCTGCTACTGCTGCTGGGGATTTACCATCTGGTTCAAGGTGAGATGATGTCTTTGTGTAGAGTGAGCACCAGCTGGGCCATCTGTCCCTTTCATTACCACCTGTCACTAACCTCACCTTTCATTTTGAGCACCATGTCCACCATCTGTCCCTTGAACTACCACCTGTTACCTCACCCCTCGTGATGAGAACCATCTGAGCCACATGTTTCTCTATTCTAATTTTGGATGATTCTGCATCTAATCATCCGCTTATATCTCATCCTAATGAACTTATATCATCTATATTTTCCACGCACAGGGTCAACCGAATGCTTTCCCAATTTCAAACGGACAAAGTGTACGAGCCAGATGGCATACCTCTTCAAGTTCTAAAGGAGCGTTCTTCTGAGCTGGCATAGATCCTTTCATCGCTTAGCTCTCCCCTCTCTCTGAAAACGTAGACTTCTTCATTTGAAGCATGCCTTGGTGCAGCTCCTTCTTGAGAGAGGAGACTGTTCTAACCCTTCCAACCATTCCCCCATTTGTTCAAACTTCTGGTATCTGAAGAGTCGTTGAAACTCAATAACCGATATTCTCAAACACTTAGAATCCCATTTCCTTGTAAATGAACACCGAAATAACATTCGGGGTACTGGGTTTATCGTCTCACGACCTTAATTCCTTATTACCTGTTCCTCATACCCCTAGTTCCGTATGACTAGTCCTCCCCCCTCCCATACCATCCCACTCCCCATATCCTTCCCGTTCCCCTTCCTCTGCGAGACGATATTCTATCACCAGCTCCCATCCCTCCCTCGGCACACACGCTCCCGCCTACTAAACCACTGTCTCCTTCCTTTTCCTACGCCATTCGATCCAACTGTCCATTTCTGTTCCATCTATCTTTCCAGGTAAGGAAAGCATCCAGGTGCTGGAGTTTCAGAAGGACGGGGTGGCCACGCTCTCGACCGTGGCGGAGTACGAGGGCAAGCTGGACCGCAACTGGAAGATGGACTCCCTCACCTTGTGTGCCCGCTTCCAGATCTTCTTCCTGCATGGCCGTGGCACCTTCCTCCAGCTGTTGGACCTCGTCGACAATCTGGATTCCCAGTTAAAGGGGGGTCAGTGTGGGGAAAGGGAGGTCAGGGGAATGCAGCAATTTGGAAAAATATTTATCTGATGTTACTGTAGAACAAATGATGAGTAGATAAGAAAATAACAGAATCTAAGTGATGCGTAAGATATAAGGCAACCAGAGAGAGAACAAATTTTGGAAAAGAGGATGGCCAAAACTCGAGGAAATGAAGGGAATGAAGAATGGGAGATAAGTACAAAGAAATAAGTGGTAATACTGGAGTTGACGTGCTCTCACCTGACTGAACCATGACATGTGAAGCTTCGTGGTAAACCATGGAAAGGTCTGTGGGGCTTGGTTGTGGATAGGGAGCTGTGGTTTCCGTGTATTACACATGATAGCTAGAGCATGGACGTGAGTGAATGTAGATTTCTTTATCCGTTCACAGCGCTACCTCGCTAACGCGAGAAACGACAATCAAGTATAAATTTGTGTGTGTGTGTGTGTGTGTGTGTGTGTGTGTGTGTGTGTATATATATATATATATATATATATATATATATATATATATATATATATATATATATATATATATATATATATATATATGAATGATAGATAATGTATCTATGTATGAAGTGCGTGCTGTTAATGAGATGGCCTTGATTAGGGCGTTCACTTACCGTAACATAAGTGAAGAACAGAGCCAAGTTCATGACACCAAGGAGACGCATGGAAGAGCGACTGAGGCCAAGGATCGCAGTATCCTTGAGGTAGATGATCGGCAGCCGAAGAATGATGCACATGAAGGCAAGTCATAGACCATGGGTTGGCCAGAGGCTGCGATAGAAGAGGGTTAGCACCTAGCTGGCTTTCAAAAGGGCATGGAATGAGAGATGAGAGAGTCAGAAGATGGGATAGAAAAGAGCCTGGAGTGACATTTATGATGGCCTTTTAATATGACATGAGAAGTGAGTTCCAAAAATATTAGAAAGTCAACATGCATACACGATATGGACTGAAACATTATAAGTATAGAGGTTGAATCATGAGAATACCAGAGAATAATGAGGCAAGAAAAGGCAATTCATATTGTGCTGGAATGTTAGATGTCATGTTATCATAGAATCAGATATGAATGACCCAGGGAATGAGTCATGACTAGGTCACAAATCAATACAGTAATAAGAACATAAGGGTTTACCAAGACTTGTCAAGATATTTTACGACGCGTGAGCAGATGTTTGGAATGAGCGAGATTATAATAGGAGGTTCTATACAAGATACATGTATCTAAGTGGGAAAAATTCCTCTCTAGGAGCTCCAGGAGTGAACTGTACTACTTAAACTTGGTCGACAGTGCCTTTGTACAATCCATTGATAAACCTATTCGCCAAATGCGCATTTCTAGCAAGAAATGAGGATTGTGTTTTCAGTGTTTTACTTGAAGAAAAGTCTGAGGTAAGTGATCATCGACAAAGCCCATTAGGATTGACTTTTAACACTATTTGCAGTGTATGTCAAAACGACAGCTTAGAAAAAGAAAAAAAAAATGGACTTGTTGCAAGATTTTAATGTTTTCGCAATGCTTTTGACAGGATATCATTGGATGAAATATACATATATACATATGACATACAAACCTCCAACAGCCAGGATCGAACCCGGGACCACCGTGCCACAGGCGGGAATGCTACCGCTAGGCTATGGCCCATAGCCCAGCGGTAGCATTCCCGCCTGTGGCACAGGGGTCCCGGGTTCGATCCTGACTGTTGGAGATTTGTATGTTCTATGAAGGTCCGCGTTCCTATGAGCTTTGTTCGTATATATATATATATATATATATATATATATATATATATATATATATATATATATATATATATATATATATATATATATATGGTTAGCAGATAAAAATAAACATCAGCTGCGATCTTTAATGATGGTGGAACTCACGAAAGGTCACGTAAACCATGGAACAGTAGTATCATAACAAGTCAATTGACGCGTAGAGCAGTGTTACCATAACAAGTCAATAGATACTAGAGCAATAGTAACACATCATATAGACGCATGGAGCAGTGATACCAGAACAAGTTAACAAACACGTGTAAAATTGAAAGTTATTCACAAAAAAAAAAAAAACGCTGAATTTGTTCAAGAATGATGGAGTCTTGACAAACATTTTAGATTATTCCATTTTCGTCATTATTTACCATCAAACACAAAGTCTTTTTCCAGATCTACAGAGACAAATCTGAGGACCTAAAGTCCACATGACTAATTTCTGACAGATTTTTAATTGTATTTTTCCAAGGTGGTGGAAGCCCAGCTGTGTTGTGTGTAATTGCTTTCCAGGTTTTGCCGACACATGCAGACCCTGGGGGGATAAGCTGACTGCAGCATTTGATAACATCACTTATCCAACCCACAGGATAGACGTCCTTCAGGACACTGCTGAAAGCAGCTTCCTGAGGCCTTAAGCGAAGGAGCCGGCAACATCAAGGAGCAGTCCTGTAGGTGTTGAGGCGGTGGAAGGTAATCCTTCATCTTCCAGGCACTTCAGCCGACCTTTCCAGCGAGGTGGTACACCTTTTGAACTGATTCCTTTCTTGCCAATTACGACTGAAAATCAGTTTCAGGTTTTGGAAGATGTCAAGGACAACGAACTCAAGGCTAGACTGGTTGGTGACTCGATCATCTGAAGTCAGGATGGAGGAGTTCTACCCCAGGAGTCCTTAACGCCCTTACCACCCTTTTGCTTCCCACTTTCCAGGGTAGCTGGTGTGGCCACAACTACATAGGAAGTCTATGGCGGCAAGGGAGTGCATTTTTTCTTTGTAGGTATCAACAATGTACTTAAGGAGGAACAGGAGAAGCTTTTGGAGTCATTTGTCCATCGACGGTATAGAAACAATACTAACATTATGATTTCAGGACTGCAGCAGAGGATCGACACTGGTAATGCATTATTTACTAAGGTGTCCAGATTTAATAATTGATCAGCGAACTCGTGACTGTACACTTTCACGCAGCATGATATGTTTACGACGGTCGTGCTGCCCATAAGCTTAATAAGTTTAAACCCTTGCTCGGTAAACGTATGAAAACAATTATTCGAATCATTCAGAGCAACCCATAGCAACATTTCTCAGCATTTATCCGACGACATCGCTCATTTCTGACAAATTTGCTTGTGTTGGAAATGAGATGTTTGAGGACAATATGTGGTGTGAGGTGGTTTGATCGAGTACGTAAAGAAAGGGTAAGAGAGATGTGTGGTAATAGAATGAATGTGATTAATAGAGCAGAAGAGGG
Organism: Panulirus ornatus; assembly: GCF_036320965.1. Lineage (NCBI taxonomy): Eukaryota > Metazoa > Arthropoda > Malacostraca > Decapoda > Palinuridae > Panulirus > Panulirus ornatus. The sequence continues at coordinate 76,146,519 of NC_092243.1, read as the reverse complement.
TGTGTTGACATGGTTTGAACATATGAAGAGAATGAGTGAGGAAAGTTTAACAAAGAAGATATAATTGTCAGAAGTGGAGGGAACAAGGAAAACCGGGAGACCAGATTGGAGATAAAACGATGGAATGAAAAATCTTTTGAGCGATCGGGGTCGGAACATGGAGGAGGGTGAAAGGTGTGCACGGAATAGAATAAATTGGATCGATGTGGTATACTGGGGTCAACGTGCCTTCCATGGACTGAACCAGGGCATGTGTAGAAGAGGGAAAGTGAACCAACACTGCAGCGTAGGGCAAGGGGGGTCAAATTTGGAAGTTAGCCTAGAACAGTTTATAAGTCGGACCGCTTTCAACTCAATTCTGTCAAGTAAGGATGCAGAGCTAGAACCACCCCAGATGTGAGAGCAGTATTCCATACAAGGACGGATCAATCCTTTGTATAAACGGAGAAACTGTTCAGAAGCGAAGAAGTTTTCCTGATCTAAACAGGCTACCCAGTTTCTTAGAGGCAGACTTAGCAATTTCCCGTAATGAAGAGTTTCCAAGAAAGAGTGGATGTTACGGTAATACCAAGTATATTGAGTCAAGAGTTGAAATCACAGAACCGTCAAAGGAGGAACGAGAGTTGCAAGGAGTTTTTGATTGAGATGGGTAGAAGTTGGGTCTTGGAGGTGTTGAACTTAACTAGATTTCTTCTTTTCCACTGGGATATCCTGTCTTAGTTTACTGAGGAAGCTGTGTCAAGAGGCGATGCAGATCAAGTAAGAGAAATAGGAGCAGAACTGAAGGATGTGGGTGAATGCAGTGTTGAGTCCTCAGCGTATGAGTGCATTGGATTATTTGGAGAGAGAAATATCGGTCATAAAAAGGAGAAAAATTCTAGGGGACAGGACAGAACATTGAATAACACCGCTACAAGCGAGAATATCACTAGACAATTGTGTCTCAGACAGAAGTACCACTACCGCCAGAGCTCTCCCTCTCATTGGCAGTAGAGTCAGGCAGAAACCCGGAGATTCTTAACACCCCGTGATGTAAGGAACCAGGGGCCATAGGTTTGTTAAAGTCTGTCATGACAGGATTTGGCAAAATTATTAACGTATATAAATAAGCAAGGCTTGAATAGATGTGTGGTGCGTGTAGGGAGAAGATGGCAGGTCTATCCCGGTAGTCCCGTTATGATGAGACAGAAAATAAGACTAGCAATGCTGACATGGAGGGTGTAAGATGGTTCCGGACACGACTTTAACGCTCCTCAGCTGGGGCGGTAGTACACTCTGGGCGGCTGCTGTTAATATCCGTAATGGGTTGCACTAGTGGTGAGGGACGGGATATTCCTTGAGCTAGCTGAGGTACTGGGAAGGGGCAATACACTACCACCTGAGCCATCCCTCTCACTGGCGGCAGAGTCACATGATAAAGTGTAGTTAGATGAGTATGCCTCAAATTTGCAGGGATCGTGAAAGAGGCCATTACTCTACTACCTAAGTCCTTCCCTCTCGCTGATAGCAGCGTCACACACACACACACACACACACACACACACACACACACACACACACACACACACACACACACAAAACCACATTTCGAATCTTTTTTCACTAAACTCTTAAAACCACTGACCTTTTGACCCCAATCCCTTCAGACAAGATGAATAACTCCTAGTTCATTGTGAAGACTCTCACCAGAGCGCGGGATGAACACGCCGAACACTGGAGAGTTCGTCTGTATTTCACAGACGTAAGACATCCCTCAGTTCACTCCATATGAGAGCGCCAGTTCGCTCCATATACGCTCCTTGAACGTCATGTTAACCCCACTGTTGGTTGTTGCTAACTAAATCGAGGACACGACAGCCAAAGGCTTAAGAGATGCCCTCCCTCCCCTTTCACACAAGCGCCTATACATAATACATGCATACATCACCTAATTCTTTCTCTGTATAGTTGTCCTTGGGCAGGAATATCATTACATTCATGTCTTAACAAGTTAATGAATGATACCTTAGATATATAGCTTGATTGCATTTTTCAATGTTACTGTTCCCTTCCTCTTGTAATCCCTTTGCACAATATGAGACGCAACGAAGCTGAGGGTTAATGTAGAAACGAAGGACGTCATCAAGGATGTCGGAAAATGAGGTGTGAGTGAACAGAGATTAAGACATAGAGCAATCAGATAATGAAACAGATGATAAAGCGTGAATTTGAATAAAAGTGTGTCTAAGAGGGTCATAAGTGAAACAGTGAGATATCAGGGAGCCAATGTATGAGAAATAAGCGACCAAAAATCAAATAAATGGGAACTAAAGGAGAAGAAAGACAGTGTGCATATGCTATAAGGGTGTCTAAGAGTGATATACGAGGAAGCCAAAGAATTAGGTATAAGGGTGGCATGTGAGAGAGTCAGGGTTATATGGATATGAAAGAAATGATAACAATATATATGCGCATAGAATAACATAAAAGGGTACAATGGAATGATAGGAAATATGAATGAATATGATAATAAGGATGCCAGAAGGTGAAATAGCACATGATGAAATATAGTTGTTCCAGAAAATATACGATGTTCGAGATTTGTGTTGATAGAGGATGAGATATGAAGGAGCCATAAGAAAATGTGGTGGTTAGAGATTATCAGACAGAGATTGAGACATAGAGAGTCTGGGGGATGAAGAATGCAGTTCAAGGAAGTAAGAATGTGAGATACAGTTGGATCAGAGAATGAGGGGAGAAATCAAAGGCAGGAGAGAAGGTAGGATTAAACTAGTAATACAGTGAGACACAGGCCCAGAGAGTGACTCCTTACGGTGTCCGACAGAGCTGTGGCTGGACCGGGTGAGGCCTGTAATCGCTCATCGTTGGCAGTTCCAACTCATCAAGGAGATCCTAAAAGCCTACAGGTAAATACTGCTCTTACTCTGTCTATATTCCTCACTCATGACTCTTCACTCTTACTGATCTTTCTCCACCTTGACAGACAATTCCTCATCGTACCGTTTTATATATCAACTTTGGACATTGTTTATCATTTCCTTTATATTAGATGAGACGACACGGGCAAGTGTATGCCCTCATCAAGGCTATTTCTTCATCGTTATGTATATAGATATTTTATCCACCAACCTCAATAGGAGGATGAACAGCTAGGGTGACTGGGGACAGATTGCCACAATCAGGAATCGAACCTGAGCGGACTCGACCCGGGGCTTCACTCCCATGAATGCGTCGTGGTCAGCGACGATAACCAACACACCACGGAGATTCATGTGTATATATATATATATATATATATATATATATATATATATATATATATATATATATATATATATATATATATATATATATATATATATATATATATATGTATATATATATATATATATATATATATATATATATATATATATATATATATATATATATATATATATATATATATATATATATATATATATATATATATATATATATATATATATGATTTCCTCAAAATTTTTCTACCATTTCGTGGTTGTTCAAACACCAGTTGTCCAAAATGATCTATTCTATTTCGATCAAGCTTTCGCCTTTACAGAGGCATCATCAGGAATCTACACAAAAAAAAGAGAAGTAAATGTGTCACAAAATTTGCATATCAAATGTAAAACGCATACAACATGTACATAAGAAACAAACCACAGTAACACAGAACGTAAATAGTATGGGGAAACGTTGTAAGGAATACAAATTAACAGTGTCATGACAAGTAGTACTGAGCTACAACCAAAAAATAAAATAATGATACAGAATTATAAAAAACTTGCATAAGAGGAAAACGCAGAACGATCTAACACGAAGTAGGAATACCAACAGTCCATCACTAGATACATTAAGCTAGGCCAAGCGAGACCGTTATTGTCCTGATGTGGCGTTGAGGTCAGGTCGGGCTAGTCTGATTCTCTCTGACCTACGTAACTCAGGACTGGGTTGGTCAGTGAGTTGGTCCCCCTGGCCTGAAATGGTGGACTCAAGTTTGTGGTGGGTCAGTGACGTGTTCCTCCTGTTCTTAAACGGCGTCAGGTCTACCTCCTGTTGGTGGGCCATCAAAGAGCTGTATGGTGGTGGTCCTGTTTGTCTGGATGGATGTTGATGATAGGTGCTTTCTCTCTAATATGAATGGCTTTTAATTTTTTGTGGTCAGAGGCTTCTTACTGTTCTATCTTTACCTAATCAACTTAATTTAGGAATCTGATGTGTTCAAGGTCAAAACACATAACTTAGGCATAAGCCAAAGGGTTCTTTATTGTCAGACTTTCCAAAGTAATCTCATATACTCCTTCTCGTATCCATTTGTATGCGTAACATTGTTATCTGTTTACTATTACTTAATTTCTCAGGTGGTACCACCTGTGCTTCACCTACGACCACCTGAAGCACCTGTACAACACCTATGTCAACGGAGCGCTGGTGTATGACCTGACCTACGACGTGGGTCGTCCGGTCTACGGGGACTACCTTCGTCTTGGCCAGTCTGATGATTTACACCAGAGCTTCAGCGGCGCTCTGTCGCAGGTAGGAACCTAAGAAACGAACAGTCACTGGGTTATGCATAGATTCAATCAAATACGAATAGTTTGTACAAGACCTCTGGCAAAGCTGGGAGCACCTTTGAGGCATCCATCAGAATTGGCAACCAGACCTAGATTTATGGACGTGAAACCCAAGCTGATCTAGGTCAGGATAGGTGACAAATAAGAGTATGTGAGAATGATAACGTATGTTATCGTGGGAGTTAGGAGGGCAGATACACTTTGAAATTAGAAATTGTGGTGAAGGATATATGGCGGGAAGGAACTATTAGCAAAGCGCATGGATTAAACTTATTCATAATGATAAGGTCATGTAGAGCGTATGATGGATGATAGGTTGGGCAAGATGTACATAGTAATATAAACAGATTTTAAAGAAGAAATTAATCTGAGAAGACTTGGATAGACACAATGAGGGGACCGCTCAGGGTTAGGGTAGATTTGGTTAAGTTAAGGTTAGGCTAGGGTAAATAGGTCAAGATAAGGTTAGGTTAGGTTAGGTTAGGTTAAGTTAGGCTATGGTAAATTAGGTTATATTAGATTAGCGTGGGTTCGGTTCGATTAGAACCGCTTCGGGTTGGTGAACTTTCAGACGAAGATGTCAGAGGAAAAAATTGCGATAGGATACAACAGCAACATTTTGACTGACGAGGGTATAAATGGAGATCATGGTCTCACTTGAGTGGCTCAATCTATTGTGCGAACTGAGATGGCATGAAACGCTTATCATGGAAGTTCACGTCTGGCTTTGAGAATGTGTTCAAGTACGTATTTGTAATTACTTAAATGTACTGTGTGAGAGGAGAGATCTACGCTCGTTGGACTATATTTCTTGGACGTTCTTTAGTGTCATGCTTACTCACGCAGTCCACATTTTCAGTTCCGTCATTAAGTTCGTTTCGTTCATCCGCTACTCTTGTGCTGTATAAAAGTACGTGTCTACACTTTCTTGAAGTTTTCAATTTGATTTTCGCTATGACGTCTTGATGTTCCGTCTTTGCAGTTCCCAATAACTGTTTTCTATTGACTTTATCAAGTTCGTTCAAAGCTTAAAGACTGTGATCAGATCTCCCTTACTCATCTCTTCCACAGTTGGCAAATCTAAGGACTCTAACCTTTTTGTTACACCCTTTTGCCCTTCTTTGGAGCCTCTCAGTTAGTTATTTGAGCTTCTGTAAGTACAGTAACCGAGGCCTTCTTTCATGTATCCCATCCTCATTTCCCTGCGTATACTTGGACTGAATTTCATTAGATTTGTGTCAACGTCTCCTTGTAGGAGTATGTAGTCTCCCTCGCTTTTACCTCCTTCATAACCTTGGCATTATCCGCAAACATATCTAAGTACATGGAGTCCAATCGTTCCGACGAGTCATTTCAACAGATTGTAAACAGGAATGGTCCTAGAACAGACCCTCACGGTACGCCACTCGTGGTCTTAACCCATTCCGAGAAGGCTCCCTTGAAATGAGATCTTTATTCCCTTCCTTTAAGACAATCTTTTACCCATCGATTCAGTCTTATTCCCGCCAGAAGATCCATGCCCTTTACTAACCTCTTACGTGTGATAGTATTATTGACAACCTATCCGGGCTTTCCTATATAAAAACGGGTCTCACATTCTCATAGAAATCGAAGAGGTTTGTTGCACATGATCTCGTATCCCTGAAACCATGCTAACTTGCCAACTTTCTCTTAGGTAGTTTCTCCTTTGCGAGCAGTTGTCATTTGCTTTCGTGAATACCTTTTCCAGTATTTTACATTCCACGCTCGTCAAGGAGAGAGGTTTGTATCTCAGCGTATCCTCGTAGCCATCTTTCCTGGAGAGAGGTATGACAATCTCTCACTTCCACTTCCTTCTAACTTTACCTTTCGTCAGCAACATGAATTACTCAAGTCGCTTGTCATGCGCATCTGCGCACATCTTCAGCACATGTGGAGATAATATCTTCAGGTCCGAGAGCCTTATATAAGTGAAAACCCTACAAGATTATGTCTACTGTAAAGATATCTTTGATTTCGAGGATCTCCTTACCGCTCCATCTCACTGTTGTTGTGGCTGCGTATATACTGTGCTAGAAACTCTTTTAAAGAGGTTTTGTGCTGTGAGGATTGGTTGTGATGACCAAAAACTCGTGTTGAGTGTTTAATTGGTTGTTCTAGAGCGTTCAGGAGGTACTGGGGTGATCCAGGGTAAAGCCGAACCATTCTTCCTGATACATACTGAAATTCCCTGGGTGAAGAAGTCTGGTACGTGGGTGTGAAAAGAGCAACAGCTTGTGGCAGGTGAAACAGTCGAGTAGTTGAACCAAACATAGTGGGAGGGTCAGCGGGGATATTACACTTAATACAAAAGCGAAGTCATAAAGATGATATGGAGCTGAATGACACCCTCGTCGAGGGACTTGAGATCTACGAGAGAAATAACGCGTGTTTTTACACTCAAGTGAGCATCAGCGTCGCTCCCGGAGCTCAAACGATAGTGAAGATCATGACAGTCAAGGGGGACTCCCGGGAACCGTTCAGTGCTTGGATGTTTTACTGTGTTTTATCTGTGAATCAAATTAGAATAGAGACGATAAGTGGAGCAGAGCGTAAGTTAAACTGAGTATCGTGAATGAAAAGATTGCTTTCGAAAGTAAGATAGTAAGATGGTCGACGATGCCGTCATTCATCATGCAATTTGTATCCGCAGGTCAACGTCTGGGACTATGTGCTGAGCGAGGAGACGATAGCTGAGATGGCTGCCTGCGAGATCGACCCTCAGGGTAACTACGTCTCCTGGCAGGGCGGATGGAAGCTCTCCAACCTCACGGAGTACCACGTTCCTCTCCAGTACTTCTGCCAGAAGACTTCAGACTCCACATACTTTTGGTTCCCGAAGACGCGGTATACCTTTGGATTCTATATCTGTGAGGCTCTGGGTGCTCACCTGCCTCTCCCGATTACCATGGATGATGTGCATAAAATATATCACCTCTCAGCTCAGGCTTGGCCCGACGAGAATATCTTATGCAGGAAAAGATTCTGGGTTGCCATAACTGACGCCCAGGACCAGGGCACCTGGATCACTCACTACGACAACGCCATCGCTCCAACTCCTGCCTGGAAGGACGGCGAACCCAATGGTATATTCTACGAGGACTGCGTCCAGATTGAACCCAGAGGCGTGGCAGATGTAGACTGCCTCACAAATCTTAAGTGTGCTGTGTGTGAGTTTCCCGAACTCCAGATTTTCTCTCTCCTGGGGACCTGTGAAGCAGAGCTCCGTAACGTCTACTTTATCGCCTACCAGGAGGAGCTGGGAGGTCTTATGTTCAAGGGATACGGTGAGTACCACATCCACAAAGAGGGCGAGGAATGGCTGTGGGTCAGTCTGAGGAAAAACGAGACTATGGCTAGACTAGATGTCAATGCTCCTCATGACATGCCCATGGGACGTCGCGTCTGGCATCTTGAGACACCAGTTTGTGACCAGTTAGAAGGTACACGAACCTTGGTCTTGACCCCATGTCCATCAGACAGCTACACTTGTGATGATGCCACATGTATCCCCCTCGAGAATCGTTGTGACCTCAAGTACGACTGTCTTGATTGGAGCGACGAGGTCAACTGTGAACTTATCGGCAAACCCGAAGACTACAAGAATGACCTGCCACCCAGACTCGGTAATAAAAGAGACGCCTTGAGTCTACCAGTAATGCTACAGATGAGCATCGAGTCCATTACTGTCCACACGACAGAAATGACGATGCAGCTGTCATACGAGATGCAGATGACTTGGTTCGATAACCGCCTCACCTTCCGCAACCTGAAGACTAGCCACAGCCTCAACAAGGTGCCCCTCAATAGCATAAAGGAGCTATGGTCGCCCATTGTCGGGTTCATCAACACGGAGGGACACCAGCACACAACGGTGGATGTAGAGACTTCGCTGTACCTCCAGCGGCTGCAGCCACCTTCAGGAAGGGACAATGGTGCCCCTGGGGAAGGTAAGACTATGTATTATGCCATTCTACCGTGCAAGTATATTTCCTTCTTTCAGGAACACGTTTACAGAACCATGGTGTTTACCTGAAAAGTTTGACATCACTTAGTGGGCAATGGGTCACAAATAAAGCACAAAAGTGTGCCAATTTTTTCACCAACTTAGAACGACCTAAGTTGTGGGAAGACAGTAAGTTAGAAATATGTCTAAGTATCCTGCCTGTAGACCATAGCTTGGCATCAGTCGTAGTACTATAATACTCACATATTTTTCCATCTTCCTTGTTTGAGCTGACACATAATAATATTCTGGTATCACGCTAGTGTCCAATCCCTGTAGGGGACAGTTTAAGGAGTCGCTTATGTCCTATGGTGAAACAAAACGCACCTATTTCTTTCTATCATTTCATAATGCTGGCAGAAGAAAATAAGAAAATACATGGCTCTGGTCTTCGTAAACCTGGCAAGGGTGTTTTCAAAATATATTTGCAGGATTACTGCTCAAAGTGCGTCAGAAATGAGCAAGCTTACGTTATGAACATACAGGCCGTCAGTTTTGTTAGATTTTGATACAGAAATTGTACTAATACAGAGATCAACAAAAGAAAGAATTGGCATAACTCATTTATGACATCATTTGGCTTAATTTGGTGAGCTTAGTATTTAAGAAATGTAACATTAAGGCAATTCTGTAGAAATCCTATATATCCAGCTTTCTGAAAAATATGACATCACTTTTTCCATGAAATCTATTTTGCGTTCATATAATGAATAAAACCCACCGACAGCCTTGTTTCTATAAAGTTTCTATAAAGTCATTAAAAACTTCAGTAAATTACCTTCAGCCACTACCAAAGTGAAGACTATTGACGGAGTTAGACAAAGAGTTTAATGATATGATTATCAGTGATTCAGCCTGTCCAACAATCGGGATAGAATTTGAACACACTTCAACTTATTTTCCTTTTTCTCTATGTTTGCTTGGATGGCACGGGTGAATGAGTGTCTGTATCATGGCCATTTCACTAACGCCACAACACAGGATTCCTACGACTGTTCCATGAGTCATGGCCAGGAACGCTACCTGCCACACTGCGGCAGACAAGAGGCCAAGATCCTTCCTTGCCAGCGTGTCCAGTGGCTTCGTTTACACCAGAGGTTGTCTGTCCATCTCTTCCTGAAAAAAGAATTCCACATCGTTGTACTCTCTGTATACTCACAGGTGTTTTCCCAAATACCCATTTTCCTTCCATCTGATACGCTGGAATTTATGATACCGTCCATTTCATCCAGCGTATATCTTCGTCGCAGACCATCAGGTCTTCTTATCTCTTTTTCCCATGCACAGTGGAGCTGTTCCCTGGGGAAGAGAACCCCCTGACCATCACGAGGATGTACAGCACCACCTTCATCTGTGACTTCAACTGGTGCTGTACCCGTTCGACGAGCAGTACTGCGACATGCACCTCCGGATGCTCTCGGCCTCTAATAACTACCTCATGTTCGACGATGTGGCCACCTCCGTTGTCTATCATGGTAGTGAACTTCTGCTGGAGTACAAGGTTTGCGTACTTGGTTTTGAAAAGTGTATAAAGTTCTGTTTCACTAATAATTGTATGAAGTGTAATCTTTTCTCGCGTTGTTTGCAAAAGTTTTCATTAACTACCACCTGAAACTTTACTCTTACAGGCAGAGCAACCCAGACTATTGTTTGACAACAGCCAAGAGTTTAGTGAGATGAGGGTTCGGATCCCCCTCCAGCGGCGGGCGGGTTATGCGATCCTAAATATCTACATACCCTCTCTGATCCTGCTCGTGATCAGCTACGTGAGCCTCTTCTTCCGTCCACACATCTTCGAGGTTCGGGTCATGACACCTCTGACCTCGCTGCTCGTGATGGCTACACTGTTTGCACAGGTATAAGACGAAGAGACTTTACGATAAACCTCAATTCACATGTCACATGGCAAAGTCTTTCCATCGTCACATTTTGTCCTGAGCCTGAAAAGGATAACTCATGTCTAGTATGGTTAATAAGGTTATCTATCAAAATCCTATTGCCAGTATCTGCTTAGTTCCCTCTGCTGTGAGAGTTTCAGTCATTGCGGCGAGATGTCAGTGAAGTAAGCGGTCACCGGTGTTATACCTTTCTGCCACTCCTACAGCCTCTCCTCTCTATCCCTCACTCTTCGTCCATCCAACACCGTCATCGTCCCCTCTCCCTCACCACCAGGTCTCCGCGTCGCTGCCCAAGACCTCGTACTTCAAGATGGTGGACGTGTGGCTCCTCTTCTGCATCGTGATGAGCTTCATTATCATCATCTTCCACGTCATCATCGACAAATCTCAGGTCGACGACACCGCACTTGAGAAGACCGAGCCCAAGCCTCTCCTGGTGCGGACGATGGTACAGCCACTCTCCCCTGACAGCCAGACCTCCAGCCCCGTCTTCAATCAACATCCAAGCAAGAAAAAGGACAACAAACACCTCACCACCGTGTGCCATTCTAGTGTCCTCATTCCGTTCATATTCTTCAACTTAATCTACTGGGTTTATATCTTTGGTTGACGTGGGACGTGCTTGAACCAGGCATCACTTCAGGCACATCGCTTCCACTGGATGTATGTCTGCAGCAACAGAGGAGTCCCCTTATCCAGTCAGTCCTGCGGTTTTGCGCTTCTGTCCCACAGAACTGGTCAAACTAGAATGACAACGTAGGCTTTACCTTCATCTACCTTTTCTTCCGCTGCCCGGTCAACTCATACTAAAAGATTTCTTCTGTCATTAAACATTTCTTATCACTTGACTCTTTCCTTACTACGATATCCCCACCCCCTCCCTGGTTCTATATGATATGTATAGTTCAAAGATCACTAGTTATCTTCTCTTAGCTTATAAAACTTAACTTCTAGGACCCAGAGTCCCTTTTGCCTTGCATTCAACGAAACAGACTTCCTTCTCTGCCTTTACTGTGGCAATTTGAACATACACCACAAGGTATTGAGTGTCGCAGACTACACCTACGTGGATCATGTGCTTATTATGCAGCATCTAGTGGCATATCCTCTACTTAGCTTTTCACTGTCCTTAACCTTCTTCGAACGCGACGAGAATCGCAGTCATTTTATGTTGTTCGTTATTCCCCCTGGATACTCTATTTATCCAACGTTCTGTTTCTTTAACGGCATGCCTCTCTTGCTGGGTGTCAATATTTGTCATATATGTTTATGGGCAAATGTTCCGTAACCCTTTCATAATGAAGTGTACCTCGGTTGCTGAAGTTCTTCAACGTTCACTGATGGTAAATGTTTTACAACCTTTCGTTGAAATGATGTGTAAACAATGTATGGCGTCAACTGTTCAAAGACATTTCTCCTGTGGCAACAGCTTCGAAACCTTCACTTGATGTGATAGACTGCACGATCGTTGTTGACAGATAAGATATACGTTGCAGAACCTGCTGCTTTCACATGTTCCAAATACTATGTGTGCTGACTCATGCACTACATAATCTATTCATTACTGGAAGCTCAATAATCCTTGAGTTATTGCAAATGTTCTGGTTATCATGTATCATTCTATGTGTTCACTCCTGTTCGCCAGTTGAACAATGATTCGATTCACTTGCCTAAAGTCATATCGTATGTAATACATCGTTCATAAAAACGCCATATAGAACTCCCTTGACAATGGATGGTATCACTGACATGTTCTTATGTGGTACAAAACCTTGTTTTGGTGACAAAAGCTCCAATACAACTCCTTGACATGATATGTCCCAAAACCTCTACTGGGTTATAACTGTACAATACGTCTTGCTTGGTTCTAAATGCTCCATAATTGTTGCTTGGAGTCAAATGTTGCATTACTCTTGCTTGGCAGTAACTCTGGTCGGTGTTCCATAAATATTGCTTTGCAATGAATGATTTATAACTTCTTAAGGTGTTAAAGTCTTCATAACCCTTGTTGTAGACCGATGTTTCCATAAATCTGGTTTGGACTTCAATCCTTTCTAACCTTGGCTTTGGTGCCCTCAGTAAAAATCCTGGCTTAGCGTCAGATGCATCGTAACATTGGTCTGTGTCAAACTAACCATACCTTAGGTTTGATGCCCAAATGATAAAGCTCTAAAGTGATGTCAATGTACCATAGTTTAGAATGGCTTTACGCTCTTTTTTCAATCATTTTTCACCACACGTTTTGCTTCATCAGATAAATTCTAGACTAAATGTCCCATATTCAATTTCACTTTATTCTTGAAATACACGAGACGTTTCGGGCACACGAACACTGCCCATCTTCTAATAACATCCTCGACAGAGACAAATGTGTTCCTCCAAACTCGTTTATCTAATCACAGCTAACAAGAACAAGTTGGAACTGTTCATCGAGTTATCCTCAAATACCAGATGTCTCCTGTCTATCGGACTGACGAACGGATCCTCAAGGAGATAATAGATGGGAACATTAGCTGCAACATCCCTGAAGATCACATCAACATCATCATTTACAACAAGAACAGGAAAACTAGTGACTACAATATGAGTAACAACCTCACACATAACAATAACCCATGACAGTCAACCTATGTAGTTTACAAGTACTCCTGTCCAATTGAAAGTTGTAGACTTAAAACAACGTAAACTACTTTCTAATACCTTTTTCCCATTCTTATCTCGGTGGTGTTTTGATTTTAGTGTCGTATACTGCATTAACGCTTTTGAACATGAAATCATCTGTGTATATATATATATATATCCTTACATCATCCTCTGCACCTCTTCCCTCTGAAGGGTCTTAGGCTGAAAAGTTGCTCTTAATCTTAAGATTAAAACCCAATTAAAGAAGAGTAAAGATTTGGATTTCTTCTGCATTATCCTCAACAATCTTTTACAACGTTACTGTATTCCTCTTTCCTTATCTTACCCTACTCGTCCCTTGCTTTCTTATTTCTTATAGATAAAACAAGTCTAAGATAGCAACGATTTTTTTCAATATCTAAGCTACTAAGTGTGGAGACATTAAGTGCTAATAATGTTCGTGTATCATTTCTGAGAGTATCCATCACCATGTTGGCATAGGACGCTTTTCTTCGTGCACTTCATTTTGGTTTTGTCCGATGATTATTCGTACGTGACGAAATGTAATGAAAGACTTGATTAACTTCACTAGATCTAGCTAGTTGGCAACCCTGACTACAATGAAGCTTCATATGTACTGTTGGTTAAGATTCGACTTATTCTTTGGTCGATCTCATACAGTTTGTACGACATTTCCTGATATCAGAAAGATAATACCAATTTAGGTCAATTCATAATTTGTAAAAAGAAATACATGGCAAAATATGACGTTTCAGAACTATTTGAACTTTATTCCAGGAACTTCAGCGATATATGTGTGTGTGTGTGTGTGTGTGTGTGTGTGTGTGTGTGTGTGTGTGTGTGTGTGTATAGCAATGCTCAGAATTACCAACTGTTTGTATTTTGCGAAGGAACGCGAGCTCGAACGCTCGCCCATCCCAAGACGCTTTCACCACATCCCCGGACCAGACTTTTCTCTTTCACTGTACACACCCCATGAATCTCCCTCAGCTGATATAGATCAATGTACTTGACAATAGACGAGGTTATCAACCTTCCTACCTCCTCCTTCTTCCTTCTGATGATATCTTTCATATCCTTTCATCTGTCCCCTCGTTTTCTTTGATTACTCCTCTTACCTATGACAACTAATGATCTTCTTTCTTAATAATTCCCATTATATTTTCCAGCCTTGTGATCTCAGATGAATTGTTCATTGTTTATATATCGATTTTGTCTCAATCCTCTGTAACACCAACATCATCCCTCAATATCCTCGTCTCCTTAAATAGAACTTGGTTAGAGCAAAATGATTTTCGCATTTCCTCTTGTCTGATTTCATTTCTATTCAGAAATCGTCAGAAATTCTTGACTTGTTTGGCTGTATGCATGCGTGCCCAGAAAAAAAAAAATTTGCTTTTCCTGGACTGATTGGTTGACCTGAATTCCTTTGTTTTTCTTTCTTTTTTTTCTTTCTTTTTACGTTGGGGGCTTCAGTCATGGCCAAAAGTCCACATCAAAGCCGGACTTTAATTGGAATATGAATACTCCTTATTTTCCATAAAGGCCCAGTGTTCTAATTGTGTTGCCCCATTAACTAGTTTGCTTATACATCGGCGCGCGCACGCGTATGTGTGTGTGCGTGTGTGTGTAATTTCTATTTGTTTGTTATGGGAAGAGACTTTTACACTCGTGTTTCCCAGTTTCTTAACCTTGTATATAAGTACCATGTCTATTCTACACACACACACACACACACACACACACACACACACCAACCATAGCCAGGTACCCATATATCGACTAGCCTCGATGGGGAGGATGAACACCGGAGTTGGATGTGGTCCATCTGCCACGCGTCCAGAATTCGAAACTATGCGGGTCCAACCCTGGGCTGGACCGTGGACTCATGGTCAGTCACGCCGGCCACGCCAGCACGGAGGCCCATACATGTGTGTATTACCAACTTACACAATATGGGAAGGAAGCTGTACACTTGTGGCTTCATTCTCATTCAGCATTTGTAAATTCTACGTGTTGTCTGGTTACAGTTTTTGTTTTCCTTTGAACCACTTGCTGTTTAATGTAGAACTACTTCTTTACAGATTTTCAAAACGATTTCTTGTTTAGTCTCATGCTATGGACTTTGGTTGGTGTGTCTTTGCATCTCTTGAGGTGTTCACTGTGGACGTGACTGAACTTGTGTAAAAACTTAAGGCAAGTCACCCTTTACTCTTCTCTCCTCCATCGTAGGCATACATATAACCTCCGTTTCCCTCCTCAGGGTCATACTAGAGAAGCCTATTTTACTTTTAGTCTAATACTGATTGTGAATTTTTGCTGAATATTTCATTATCTATGCCCTTGCCAGCAGACATTTTATCTCCATTATAGTTCTACGAAAAACGGATTCTAATAACGGGGTTAGGTACAATGTTGAGTGCCTCGCCACTATCACACACAGATTCCTGCAGCATTTCCCCCTGCTGAATAATATTTGTATCTCTGCCTTCCTGCATTTTGTTTCACCTTCAATACGTTCTATTTATTCTGGCTGGATTGACTCTGTCGTGTATCAGACTAACTTTGGAGTTTGTTTAGTTTCCTTTGTTATTTCATGCAATCCTCTACTCACTCTTTACTTCACTCATGATCACTGGCATCATCTGCAAATATATTCAGACATAGTCCATTATACCTGGCAATTTATTCGTGTAGATAAAAAGAACAATGATCCCAGGACTGAACCCATTAGTTAAGGTTCTTTACTGTCCTCAAGTAAATGCAAGGCTATTCCACTCCCTGGCAAGGGCATGTGTGTGTTTGATCATATCTCTAGCGTTTTTTTTTCTTTTGTTTTAACGTACTTGCAGTCGTTGTTTTTTTTTTTTTTTTTTTTTTTTTTTGCAGGAGTACAAGATATTCTGAGAAAGTATTGCATGTGCGAGGTATGCTACGTCAGGTAAACAGGTCACGGTGGTGGTGGTGGTGGTCATGCGCGTCAGGCAGGAAACTCTGGGGTGTGGTGTCCACCGTGTAGGGAGGGACCCGGTCACATCACCACCCGCCTCTCCCTCAGGTAAGGATCGTTCGCTTACCTTTCTGTTACCCAGCTACCTCCTCCCCCACTGTGCTCTACATGGTCTCCCTCAGGATTGTAACAGAAGGCAACAACATACTCAAGCAATAAGTTACGTACATATGAACAAGGTGGATGAGTGGAACATATGAACAAGGTGGATGAGTGGAACTGAATGATTCGAGGACAATGTTGATGCGCACATCATCATACGTGGGTTTAGAACGTTGTATCATTGTAGAAATTGTTCAAATGATGCATCCCTACAAGCACAAAGCTTTCTCCCCTCACAATATGATTGCAAATATGCAATTAGGCAGTACAAAGAGCCAACTTCACATAGGTAAATCCAGTCATATATGAAAAAAATCAGGAAGCACAATTTTTCTTGCTAGCGTCATGCACACACTATATATGGCAATGACTATTTCGAGAAGAGCTGCTTCATGTTTTGCTATGTTTACAGCAAATGTTATAATTTCTGGCGCTATCATGATCCAGTAGCCCAAGTCAAATTTACGTCTAGCGTCAAGGAACAGGACGAAAGATCAGTAATGTTTTTATCTGCATTTGATGCTTTCGCCCATAAAGTGTTGTAAGGGATCGTCTCAGTTTTCCATTCCAGATGGTTCTTATTTCTGATGATATGGGTGTTTTTCTAGTTTTCTTGCTTTACTCATACGGTTGGCAGCAGCGACTGGGTCAGCACAGGGTGAGGAGAGTTCCCTTCAAGTATTTCTGAGGATGTTAATCTTTCGTTCTATTCCTTAACCAGAACAAAAAACTTGCTCTTGGATTTGGACTTTCTATTTCTTTGGAATCCACCGATGCTTTTAACAGAAACATCGACGTATGTATCGTGAAATCCACTAATAACGCCAACAAAGGAATTTGATTTTTCATCTGGTTCAATACGAAGTGCCTTGGCCAGTGATGGTGTTTCCAGGTGTAGTGACATGCCACGTAGGGCCCAAAGAACCATGGCAAATCTCAAGCTAATAATCATATTCATATCACAAGATCAGGTATGACTATACAGTTCGTAGATCTGAATACAGTGGACTCTAGATGTAAACATCAGGATCTTTCAAATGATAGCGAAACATACAAAAGATTAACATCCAATCCCTTTAATGATAAAGCAAAGCCCTTCAACTCTAACTAGACTCAACCAATAGTTAGATAAGCGCCAGGACATTCTGAAGTCAATATATATATATATATATATATATATATATATATATATATATATATATATATATATATATATATATATATATATATATATATATATATATATATATATATATATAAATATATATATATATATATATATATTTATATATGTATATATATATATATATATATATATATGTATATATATATATATATATATATATATATATATATATATATATATATATATATATATATTTTTTTTTTTTTTTTTTTTTTTTTTTTTTTTTTTTTTATACTTTGTCGCTGTCTCCCGCGTTTGCGAGGTAGCGCAAGGAAACAGACGAAAGAAATGGCCCAACCCCCCCCCCCATACACATGTACATACACACGTCCACACACGCAAATATACATACCTACACAGCTTTCCATGGTTTACCCCAGACGCTTCACATGCCTTGATTCAATCCACTGACAGCACGTCAACCCCTGTATACCACATGACTCCAATTCACTCTATTCCTTGCCCTCCTTTCACCCTCCTGCATGTTCAGGCCCCGATCACACAAAATCTTTTTCACTCCATCTTTCCACCTCCAATTTGGTCTCCCTCTTCTCCTCGTTCCCTCCACCTCCGACACATATATCCTCTTGGTCAATCTCTCCTCACTCATTCTCTCCATGTGCCCAAACCATTTCAAAACACCCTCTTCTGCTCTCTCAACCACGCTCTTTTTATTTCCACACATCTCTCTTACCCTTACGTTACTTACTCGATCAAACCACCTCACACCACACATTGTCCTCAAACATCTCATTTCCAGCACATCCATCCTCCTGCGCACATCTCTATCCATAGCCCACGCCTCGCAACCATACAACATTGTTGGAACCACTATTCCCTCAAACATACCCATTTTTGCTTTCCGAGATAATGTTCTCGACTTCCACACATTTTTCAAGGCTCCCAAAATTTTCGCCCCCTCCCCCACCCTATGATCCACTTCCGCTTCCATGGTTCCATCCGCTGACAGATCCACTCCCAGATATCTAAAACACTTCACTTCCTCCAGTTTTTCCCCATTCAAACTCACCTCCCAATTGACTTGACCCTCACCCCTACTGTACCTAATAACCTTGCTCTTATTCACATTTACTCTCAACTTTCTTCTTCCACACACTTTACCAAACTCAGTCACCAGCTTCTGCAGTTTCTCACATGAATCAGCCACCAGCGCTGTATCATCAGCGAACAACAACTGACTCACTTCCCAAGCTCTCTCATCCCCAACAGACTTCATACTTGCCCCTCTTTCCAGGACTCTTGCATTTACCTCCCTTACAACCCCATCCATAAACAAATTAAACAACCATGGAGACATCACACACCCCTGCCGCAAACCTACATTCACTGAGAACCAATCACTTTCCTCTCTTCCTACACGTACACATGCCTTACATCCTCGATAAAAACTTTTCACTGCTTCTAACAACTTGCCTCCAACACCATATATTCTTAATACCTTCCACAGAGCATCTCTATCAACTCTATCATATGCCTTCTCCAGATCCATAAATGCTACATACAAATCCATTTGCTTTTCTAAGTATTTCTCACATACATTCTTCAAAGCAAACACCTGATCCACACATCCTCTACCACTTCTGAAACCGCACTGCTCTTCCCCAATCTGATGCTCTGTACATGCCTTCACCCTCTCAATCAATACCCTCCCATATAATTTACCAGGAATACTCAACAAACTTATACCTCTGTAATTTGAGCACTCACTCTTATCCCCTTTGCCTTTGTACAATGGCACTATGCACGCATTCCGCCATATATATATATATATATATATATATATATATATATATATATTGACTTCAGAATGTGGGAGGCAAGTTGTTAGAAGCAGTGAAAAGTTTTTATCGAGGATGTAAGGCATGTGTACGTGTAGGAAGAGAGGAAAGTGATTGGTTCTCAGTGAATGTAGGTTTGCGGCAGGGGTGTGTGATGTCTCCATGGTTGTTTAATTTGTTTATGGATGGGGTTGTTAGGGAGGTAAATGCAAGAGTCCTGGAAAGAGGGGCAAGTATGAAGTCTGTTGGGGATGAGAGAGCTTGGGAAGTGAGTCAGTTGTTGTTCGCTGATGATACAGCGCTGGTGGCGGATTCATGTGAGAAACTGCAGAAGCTGGTGACGGAGTTTGGTAAAGTGTGTGGAAGAAGAAAGTTAAGAGTAAATGTCAATAAGAGCAAGGTTATTAGGTACAGTAGGGTTGAGGGTCAAGTCAATTGGGAGGTGAGTTTGAATGGTGAGAGGCTGGAGGAAGTGAAGTGTTTTAGATATCTGGGAGTGGATCTGTCAGCGGATGGAACCATGGAAGCGGAAGTGGATCATAGGGTGGGGGAGGGGGCGAAAATTTTGGGAGCCTTGAAAAATGTGTGGAAGTCGAGAACATTATCCCGGAAAGCAAAAATGGGTATGTTTGAAGGAATAGTGGTTCCAACAATGTTGTATGGTTGCGAGGCGTGGGCTATGGATAGAGTTGTGCGCAGGAGGATGGATGTGCTGGAAATGAGATGTTTGAGGACAATGTGTGGTGTGAGGTGGTTTGATCGAGTAAGTAACGTAAGGGTAAGAGGGATGTGTGGAAATAAAAAGAGCATGGTTGAGAGAGCAGAAGAGGGTGTTTTGAAGTGGTTTGGGCACATGGAGAGAATGAGTGAGGAAAGATTGACCAAGAGGATATATGTGTCGGAGGTGGAGGGAACGAGGAGAAGAGGGAGACCAAATTGGAGGTGGAAAGATGGAGTGAAAAGGATTTTGTGTGATCGGGGCCTGAACATGCAGGAGGGTGAAAGGAGGGCAAGGAATAGAGTGAATTGGAGCGATGTGGTATACAGGGGTTGACGTGCTGTCAGTGGAATGAATCAAGGCATGTGAAGCGTCTGGGGTAAACCATGGAAAGCTGTGTAGGTATGTATATTGCGTGTGTGGACGTGTGTATGTACATGTGTATGGGGGGGGTTGGGCCATTTCTTTCGTCTGTTTCCTTGCGCTACCTCGCAAACGCGGGAGACAGCGACAAAGTATAAAAAAAAAAAAAAAAAAAAAAAAAATATATATATATATATATATATATATATATATATATATATATATATATATATATATATATATATATATATATATATATATATATATATATATATATATGTTTTCCCTCACCACCAATTATCTCCTCTGTTAATTCTTCTGGTTATAGATTATCCAAAAGGGTAGATAAACATCTTAGCCATGGGGATATGAAACACGATAAGTTCCCAAGTTCACTTTCGTGTAATAGTCACATCATTAATGGGAGATACAAGAAAGAAATATAAGAATCAATTGATATACAACGAACGTAGCTAGGGCGTCATTTGGTAAGCAAGTCTCTTCGTTGTATTCCAACGTATACATACATATACATACACAGACATATACATATATACGCATGCACATAATCTTACATGCTGCCTTCATCCATTCTCGCCGCCACCCCACCACACATGAAATGACACCCTTCCCTCGCGTGCGCGCGAGGTAGCGCTTGGAAAGGACAGCAAAGGCCAAATTCGTTCACACTCAGACTCTAGCTGTCATGTGTAATGTGCCGAAACCACAGCTCCCTTTCCACATCCAGGCCCTACAAAGCTTTCCATGGTTTACCCCAGACGTTTCACATGCCCTGGTTCAATCCAATGACAGCACGTCGACCCCGGTGTACCACATCGTTCCAGTTCACTTTATTCCTTGCACGCCTTTCACCCCTCTGTATGTTCAGGCACCGATCGCTCAAAATCTTTTTCACTCTATCCTTCCACCTCCAGTTTGGTCTCTCACATCTTCTCGTTCCCTCCACCTCTGACACATATATCCTCTTTGTCAATCTTTCCTCACTCATTCTCTCCATGTGACCAAACCATTTCAATACACCCTCTTCTGCTCTCTCAACCACAGTATTTATATTACCACACATCTCTCTTACCCCTGCATCACTTACTCGATCAAACCACCTCACACCACATATTGTCCTCAAACTTATTTCCAACACATCCACTACCCTCCGCACAGTCCTATATACCGCCCATGCTTCGAAACCATATAACATTGTTGGAACCACTATTCCTTCAAACATACCCATTTTTGCTTTCCGAGATAACGTTCTCGCCTTCCACACGTTCTTCAACGCTCCCCAGAACCTTCACCCCCTCTCCCACCCTGTGACTCACTCCCGCTCCCGTGGTTCCATCCGCTGCCAAAATCCACTCCCAGATATCTAGAACACTTCACTTCCTCCAGTTTTTCTTCAATCAAACTT
Source organism: Panulirus ornatus (assembly GCF_036320965.1). Taxonomy (NCBI): domain Eukaryota; kingdom Metazoa; phylum Arthropoda; class Malacostraca; order Decapoda; family Palinuridae; genus Panulirus; species Panulirus ornatus. Next base: position 76,124,752 of record NC_092243.1, on the reverse strand, counting down.
ACCTCCCAGTTTACTTGTCCCTTCACCCTGCTGAACCTAATAACCTTGCTCTTATTCACATTTACTCTCACCTTTCTTCTTTCACACAATTTACCAAACTCAGTCACCAACTTCTGCAGTCTCTCACCCGAATCAGCCACCAGCACTGTATCATCAACGAACAACAACTGACTCACTATCCAAGCCCTCTCATCCACAACAGGCTGCATACTTGCCCCTCTCTCCAAAACTCTTGCATTCACCTTCCTAACAACCCCATCCATAAACAAATTAAACAACCATGGAGACATCACGCACCCCTGCCGCAAACCGACATTCACTGGGATCCACTCACTTTCCTCTCTTCCTACTCGTACACATGCCTTACATCCTCGATAAAAACCTTTCACTGCTTCTAGCAACTTACCTCCCACACCATATACTCTTAATACCTTCCACAGAGCATCTCTATTAACTCTATTATATGCCTTCTCCAGATCCATAAATCCATCTGCTTTTCTAAGTATTTCTCACACACATTTTTCAAAGCAAGCACCTGATCCACACATCCTCTACCACTTCTAAAACCACACTGCTCCTCCCCAATCTGATGCTCTGCACATGCCTTGACCCTCTCAATCAATACCCTCCCATATGATTTCCCAGGAATGCTCAACAAACGTATACCTCTGTGGTTTGAACACTCACCTTCATCCCCTTTGCCTTTGTACAGTGGCACTATACATGCATTCAGCCAATCCTCAGGCGCCTCACCATGAACCATACATATATTGAATATCCTCGCCAACCAGTCAACAACCCAGTCACCCCCTTTTTTAATAAATACCACATCAACACCATCCAAACCCGCCGCCTTGCCGGCTTTCATCTTCCGCAAAGCTTTCACTGCCTTTTCTCTGTTTACCAAATCATTCTCCCTGACCCTCTCACTTCGCACACCAACTCGACCAAAACAACCTTTATCTCCCACTCTAATCATCAAACACATTCAACAAACCTTCAAGATACTCACTCCATCTTCCTCTCACTCCACCACTACTTGTTATTAACTCCCCATTTTGCCCCCTTCACCGATGTTCCCATTTGATTTCTTGTCTTACGAACTATATTTACCTTCTTCCAAAACATCTTTATATTATCCCTAAAATTTGATGATACTCTCTCACCCCAACTCTCATTTGCCACCCCTTTCACCTCTTGCACCTTTCGTTTGACCTCTTGCCTCTTTCTTTTATACATCTCCCAGTCATTTGCACTACTTCCATGCAAAAATCGACCTTTCTCTTTTCTTTCACTAACAATCTTACTTCTTCATCCCACCACTCACTACCATTTCTAATCTGCCCACCTCCCACCTTTGTCATACCACAGGCATCTTTTGCACAAGCCATCATTGCTTCCCGAAATATATCCCATTCCTTCCCCATTCCTTCCCCACTCCCCCTCCATCATTTACTCTTACCTTTTTCCGTTCTGCACTCAGGATCGAACCCGGGACCCCTGCGCAACAGGCGGGAGCGTTGTTGGAGGTTTATGTTCTATGGAAGTGCGCGTTCATATGCACTTTGTTCGTATTCATATACCTTCGCGTTGTACAGCTAGATTCGGCGAAATGCTATCTGCTGACTGTGTGAGCCTGATGGGAAATGACCGATGTAGACCCCGTTGCTCACCAGCGTGAGACGAAGGGTATTCGAATACATAGTATTCTAATAGTCATTTCCCTATTAGGGGTGATCAAAGCCTAGCAGTAGCGCTCCCGCCTGTTGCGCAGGGGTCCCAGGTTCGATCCTGGCTGTTGGAGGTTTGTATGTTCTATGAAAGTGCGCGTTCATACGCACTTAATTCGTATGTATATATATATATATATATATATATATATATATATATATATATATATATATATATATATATATATATATATATATATATATATATATATATATTCGAGTGAAAATTACAGAAGTTGGTGAATGAGTTTGGAAAAGTGTGTGAAAGAAGAAAGTTGAGAGTAAATGTGAATAAGAGCAAGGTTATTAGGTTCAGCAGGGTTGAGAGACAAGTTAGTTGAGATGTAAGTTTGAATGGAGGAAGTGAAGTGTTTTAGATATCTGGGAATGGACTTAGCAGTGAATGGAACCATGGAAGCGGAAGAACCATAGTATGGGCAAGGGTTCTTGGAGAATATGTAGAACGAGAGAACGTTATTTCTGGGAGCAAAAATGGGTATGGTTGAAGGAATAGTGGTTCCAACAATGTTATATGGTTGCGAGGCATGGTCTATTGATAGGGTTGTGCGTAGGAGGGTGGATGTGTTGAAAAGGAAATGTTTGAGGACTATATGCGGTGTGAGGTGGTTTCTTCGAGCAAGTAATGAAAGGGTAAGAGAGATGTGTGGTGATATAAATAGTGTGGTTGAGAGAGCTCTAAGAAGGTACGCTGAAATGGTTTGGATATATGCAGAGAATGAGTGAGGAAAGGTTGACAAAGAAGATATATGTGTCATAGGTGGAGGGAACAAGGGACAACGGGAGACCAAATTAGAGGTGAAAGAATGGAGTGAAAAGATTTCGAGCGATCGGAGCCTGAACATGCAGGAGGGTGAAAGGGCGTGCACGGAATAGAGAAAATTGGAATGATGTGGTATACTGGGGTCACCCTGCCTTCAAGGGACTGAACGTGAAACGAAAATCATCTTTGAAATATATGAGGTAAACCAATATTTGTCTTTTCCATTAATTTGTCTTTTAACACCCCAGAAATCTTACAGTTTTTCTTGTTACTATTTTTCCACTTCAAAATCTCTTGAAAAGATCAGATGAGTAAGATTATGTGATGCTTGGAGTCCAGAAGATGATGGCGTCCTTGAGGCTGGATCAGAGAGCTTCCAGGAGGCACCAGCTGCTGCTGCTGCTGCTGGGGATTTACCATCTGATTCAAGGTGAGATGATGAGTCTGTGTCGAGTAAGCACCAGCTGGGCCATCTGTCTCTGTAATTAGCACATGTCGCTAACCTCACCTTTCACATTGAGCACCAGTTGGGCTATCTGTCTCTCTGTCTCATCAATTATGAGCGACATCGCTCCTCTTAGCACTAGATTTGCTCCTTCCACAAAGAAAAAATATTTCAGGATAATTTGCACCAAATGTCAGCTATGTACGCTAAGAATGGGCAGCAGCAATATATGCCTAAGCAAACGCATTTGTTTTCATAATTTCTTGCATTGTTAAGCTTTCATATTTTGCTAGTGTGTGTGAGTGTGGTGTGTGTGTGTGTGTGTGTGTGTGTGTGTGTGTGTGTGTGTGTGTGTGTGTGTGTGTGTGTGAAACAGTGTCACAGATACAGTCAAACGATTGTTAAGATATTTACATTGCCGTGGAAAAAAAAAAAGTTTTCCAGTCACAAGTACTCTCATGGGCTAGTAACGAGTTCGTTGACATAAAGCATATAAGACTTACAAGGAGCTGGAGAATAGTTCATACAGACAAGACTGAAACTCGAAGTTCGAAACAATCAAATGGGACACTGACGTCACCTGTCTCACTGTTCCCTAACAAAACATACAGTTTCTCTACAATATCTGACCTTCACAAACGTACTGGTTCCTACACTCTGCTCGAGCTTGCATCATAACCCAAACCCTTGCTACCATTTCCCCATATTCTCAGCTCTATAGGAGCTCTTGTCCTCCCCGTCCTCTCCCACACTATCCCATGACCTGCTTCCTGTCCCCTCCTTCCACACTCTTATCCTCTTTACTCTTCCTCTGCGAGATCATCTCCCGCCACCTAACTCCCCAAAATCCTAACTATTTATTCTCTCTCTTCTCCACCTGAAAGTTCTCTTTTTTTTCCATTTCTCTTTCCAGGAGCGGAGAGCATCCACGTGTTGGAGTTCCAGAAGGACGGAGTGGCTAGTCGGTGGACAGTAGCGGAGTACGAGGGCAAGCTGGACCGCAACTGGAAGATGGACTCCCTCACCTTGTGTGCCCGCTTCCAGCTCTTCTTCCTGCATGGTCGTGGCACCTTCCTCCAGCTACAGGACCTTGTCGACAATCTGGAATCCCAGCTAAAGGGCGGTCAGTGTGGCGAAAGAAAACCAAGGAGATAAGTAAGTTACAAATAAGGATGAATGGCTGACCGTAGATGATGACAAATTAATGAGTGACAGGAGCTAAAGGAGGACAGGATAAAAGAAAACTGGTGATCTAAAAATGGGGAAGATATGGAAGGCCGGGAATTACGAGATAACCGAACCAATTTTGAATGAGTAGTTCAAGGCAGGGAGTATAAATATGTGGAACTATAAAACATAGAGAGATAAGCGGGCAAGAAAAGAGGAAGAAACATATTGAAACCAAAATACCAGAAGATGGATTACGAAACCACATAATCAAAAGAGATGAGAGATTCTCGTAATGTTTGGACGATTCTGCTTCTAATCCTGCACTTCCATCTTCTCCCAGTAAACCTATGCCACTTCCTATATCTTCCTCGAGCAGATTCTTCCAAATACTTTCTCAGCTCAAGTGCACAAGGCGTATCGTCCGGATGGCATACCTCCTTGAGTCCTAACGGCGTGTGCCTCTGAGTTAGCTCCGATGCGTACTCACTTATCTAGTCTTTATAGAAGGCCGAGACTTCTTGGAAGCATACCCTGGTGCAGCCCATCCCTAAGAAAGGAGACTGCTCTAACCCCTCCAACTTTCGACTCATTGCGTTCAACTTTTGCGATCTCCAAAGTCTTTAAACCTTTTCATGACCTGAACTTTCTCGAACTCTTAAAATTTCATTCTATTCTTTCTCATAACAAATACGTATTTCATAGTGCTAAATCAACTGGCAATCATAATTCTATGTAACTCACTTCTGGTCCTCCTCTCTCAGGGATTTTGATAATTTTGTCGTAGCTCTCAACATCTCCAAAGCATTTGACAGAGCCTGACATAAGTCATTGTTTTCTGGGCTCCTTTCCTTTCGTTTTCCTACGCCTGTCTCTTCTCTTAGAAACAGTTTCCTCGTTGGTAGTCCCTTTGCAGAAGTCATTGATGACGAGGCTTCCCTCACTCCTATCAACGGCGGTGTCCATTTTACACACTTTAGCTCACTTTCTCTCCCCTCCTCCTTTCAACTCCTGTTCATTCTCTTCCTCCTTCTCGTACTGAACACGTTTTCTTCCTCACTTCCTCACTGTGAACCTTCTCGGAATTGTTAGTCAGCAGCCTAGTCCAGTTACGTAGTACTAAGATACAATTCCTCTGTCTGAATGTAATTTGTTTCCCTCTGCTCAGTTTCAAAATGAATCCATCCTTGTCAAAATATCAACACGTTGGATGTAATCATTGTCTCCACTCTATCCTTGACACCCTAAAAATCAGCATTATAAAGTCCGCTGGCCAAAAGCTGTGGGTATTGTACAGGTGCCGTAATATTTTTCCATGTGAGCAGCGATATCATATCATATTTCACATTTGAGATAGTTGAATCCTTGATTGAGATGATTAAGTCCTTGATTGCCCTTTTCAATAAGTCACTTGCTACGGGTAAAGTTCCAGATAAATGGATGTATGCTGAAGTAACACCGATGTTTCAAAAAGGGTAAAAAGTCACTGCCCGAAAATCATCGTCCTATGAGCTTAACGCCTGTAGTTTGAAAACTTATGGATACCTTCATTCGAGTTAGGATTGTAAGCCATTTAGAGGACCCCCTCTTAATGAACAACTCTTAGCATTGTGTTCGAAGAAATTGCTTAGGACTCAAAAATCTATTCGATATCTTTTATGATGTGATCAACATGTATAAAAAAAAAAGTAAAGCAGTTGATGTTATCTATCTAGACTGTCCAAAGGCTTTCAGTAAGGTTCGGCATCAAAGATTACATGCCACTGACTTTACTCGCGTTCAACCTGCGTGGCTATGCATATTGCACTAACAAAAACAGAGGGATCACTAACACCTTACTGCTTGTACCCTGAGGTGACTCAGTGCTGCACGGATCTGTTGTGCTCTGCTCTGTTGTGATTTGATCTGTCTCTGCCATATTACCTTTTTCTCACTCCTTAGCCAATCACGTGCTCTCACCTTATTCAATCACGTTCTTGCCCTCGAATGGCTATACAGTGGTATAACTACGCAGTTGAGGAGGCAAGGATATGAGAAACTAATAACTAGGTAGTTTGAACTGCCCCATACACCTACTTAAACCGTCACAACGTATTGCTAGAAACATTGGTATATGGTTGAATAATTGTGTTGTACTTCAGAAATGTGTCACGACTGGTACGTCTTCCTCTTATCTGGGCAGCGTTCGTAACTGGCACATAGACATATAAGACAGCTGATCGAAATGATGAGACATGGGCTGACCAGAAGCTAGCGGGCTGCTGGAAAAGGAATCATAAAAGGACAAAGACTTAGAGACGGTTGTTCAAGGGATGAGATATGAAGGAGCCAAGAATGAGATATGAAGGAGCCAAGAATGAGATATGAAGGAGCCAAGAATGAGATATGGGATGACCAAGAATATAAGGAATAAGCTATATTAGCGACTCAGATTCATCGGTGACATAGAATGTGATATATAGAAAGATATACAAGATTTCCGACGAATGGTTACAAAGAGCCAAAAATCACACATGTAGAGCGTGCCAATGAGGTGCACGAGACCAGGAATACATATTTGAAAAGGAGTCAAAGAATAAAATATAGATATGTCTAGGAATCAGATTTTTAAGAGAACCAGAGAATTAAATAAAAGGGAAAATATTAATGGATGAAGAATACACGCTCTGAAAACAGAGGTCAGTAATGCAGCACTGAAACGTGATGGGGTCGTGGAGTGAGATTCAAAAACATGGCAGAAAGATATAGGAGACAGGAAAGAGAGAGAGAGAGAGAGAGAGAGAGAGAGAGAGAGAGAGAGAGAGAGAGAGAGAGAGAGAGAGAGAGAGAGAGAGAGAGAGAGAGAGAGAGAGAGAGAGAGAGAGAGAGAGAGAGAGAGAGAGAAGGCGAGGGAATGAGACGTGACGATAGCAAATAATGCAACATGAAGGCCAGAAATTAAAGGAGCAAAGTCAAAAAGAAAGCATGACAGAGCAGTTGTATGCGTTACCATGTTGTTATGTGTTAAATATGAAAGATTCGTTGACTAAATCATGAGCGAGCTAGAAAATCAATTCAAAGTCGAGAAACAGCGGTATAAAGATGTACTAAGGGTATACGAAAAGTCTCAGCACCAATTGACAGAAATTGGGTATGAATAAGTTTCCGTTACGATGGGAAAGATCTTAGATATAGTGATATCTGATGAAGAAAATCCCTCACCAGTATATCCGGAGTAGACTTTACCTAAACGTACCTGACAGAGCCTTGAAATAATTCGTTGAGAAGTACGATCGCAACGAGAAGACGTGCAACTCAGTTCTAATTAAAGATAGGAAGGAAATGTTTGGTACAAGTGTTCACTCGCAAATCGCTTTTGAAATGGCTTGCATCATAACCTGTATTGCCAAACAGCTCGACAGGCATGAAGAGAAGTTTCGTGTGTCTTTTCATGCTACTGATGATAATGCAAGTTAGGATGACATTCGTCGACGAGAATAATTTGGACATATGGCTTGGGATAGCCTCAGTAAGACATTTAGAGTTGTGGTGGGAAGACATGAGGAAGTGTGTAGCAGAAGATCATGTTCCAGAACAAAGGCAAAATGATGGAACAATGTAGGGAAAAAGACAGGCTGTTGTTTAAGAAAGGAACCCTATTAGAAGTAGAAAAAAAAATGATAAGGAACGTGATAAGGTAAGTTTGTGTAGATAATCAGACACCTACACGTATAAGAAAATGTCAGAATAAATCGTATATTCGTAAAAGCACCAGCACTAGAAACAAGAGAGCCAGTGCTCAGGATAATGGTTCATTGATTATGGAAAACGCAACGTTATTCACGACAGTAAATCATGGCGAAGATCCTAAATGTATTGTGTACTTCTTTGTGTGCACCACACGAGACAATGCCATGCTCCAGATCCAATTCTATGGCTGGTAGGCGACAAGATTTCACAGCCTTCTGACACACATTCAACGTATGTTAACAGCATTAAATGAAATTAAGATATATAAGACGACTGGTCCTGCAAGGTTTTATGGCAGTAAAGGGTTTGGAATTAGTTGGGTTCGTGAGAGTTTCATCGTCACTTGCTCCCAGAAGAGTTCCTGAGGAATGGAACTTTTCCAATGTAGCATCGATGCTCGATGGTGGTAACAAGTCCTTCCCCTAGAGATTAACGTCTGTCGTTCGTGAATCATGATTCGTAACGAGACTCGGAAGATCACCATTCAATCTTCGATTCGCAACAGGATTGACAACGAAGTGCTGACGTCTGACAAATCTGCTTGATTTCATGATATAATCAACATGTATAATGATATGAAAGCGATCGATATCATCTGTTCACGTCATAAAGCATTTGACAAAGTTATGCATCAAAGATTTCGTAAAAGGTCATGCAGCATTGTATAGATTTTGTTGTGATTCAGTGGTAGGAGAAATGGTACACTGGCCGTAAATAGTCAAGCCTCAGTTTAGTCGGACGTAACAAGCGGTGTGCCACAGGGATTAGTCCTGAGACCAGTTCTCTTTCTCATGTACATCAGTGACAATGATAACGGCTGCATTATAGATATCAAAATTCGAAGATGTTATCAGTCGGAGATTTAAAGCTTCAACCTAAATTGAACAGACGCAAGCTAACACACACCAGCTGATAGACACCAGTTGATAGACTGGGCTCACAGATGGCAAGTTTATCTTTGTTCCGATAAGTTCAACGTTTTACACATGAGTAGGAAAAGGGAAGGGCAAGCCACTGTGTAGATTATGTTGATCTACTAAAGGGAAATGAGGCAAAAAGCTTGCATGTAGCAGTCACCAATGAATTAACTGAAGGTACACTATCTACATTAATTGGAATTAAAGTAAACAAGATGGTTGGTAAACTTTATCAGAGGACAGTGAAAGATGAGAAAATTAAGCCACTAACCACCTTTCATTTGGTCACTTGCTAAGGGGAAAGGTCCAAAGTACTGGTAGTTTCCCATTGTGGTACCGATATCCAAACGAATTGATAAGTTCCTGCCCGGATATCATCGCCTAATCAGCTCAGCAAACGTATCTTGTAAGTTCCGAAAAATACCATATCACTTAATGATTCGCAGCAAAATTTGTAAAGGTATGATTCATTCCTGACACAGTTGCTTGATATCTTTTATGGCATAGTAAACACATAATGAAACTTAAGCATTTGATACCATATACATTGATTTTCATAATACAGATGATAAAGTTTCAAATCAAACATAATCAGCAAAATCACATGGTTGAGATTGGGTGGTACTTTGGTGATTAAAAAAACTGACGGAATAGCCATAAATGAATTATAGTCATTAGTCTTCAAGTCACAGAATAGTTAGACGTAACAAGTGGCGTGTCGCAGGGATCAGTGTTGAGATCGATTCCATTTTGGTAGATATTGATCTTACTGACACAAGGCTGTATTGAAGGATATCAAAATTCACAGGCTATAGTAAGGTGGGAAATAGATCTATAGCAGATATTGAATGTCTGCAGCTTCAAAGAGAAAAACTAATGAAATGATTCACTAGCGGCATATAAATCTCGATATCAATTAGTGCAATATTTTACATATTAGTAGTGAAAATGAAAATGTAAGCTGCAAAATCAATTCTCTGATAAGCCAGACGGAGTGAGCCGTAGAGAGCCTGAGAGCTAAAGAATACAATGCAAGGCAACAAGGTTATAATGTGTGAATAAGAAAAGTTGAATGAGAGATTATGGGGAAAAATCAAAGGCAGGAGAGAAGATAGGATTAAACTAGTAATACAGTGAGACACAGGCCCAGAGAGTGACTCCTTACGGTGTCCGACAGAGCTGTGGCTGGACCGGGTGAGGCCTGTAATCGCTCATCGTTGGCAGTTCCAACTCATCAAGGAAAAACTAAGAGCCTTCAGGTGAGTACAGCTCTTACCCTTCATTCCTCACTCATGTACGGCTCTTCACTCTTATATGATCTCTCATTACCTTGGAAATCTATTTCGCTACTTGTGCATACGATTATCATTCACCTGTGTCTCCAGCCTTATAATTAGTAATGATATTGATAATCATTATCATTATTTCTATTATCATTATTTTGTTGGTCAGGTCGTGGTAATGCCAAGAATTTGGAACATGATACACAAGAGTGCAGTGCATACGGGAAATATCATCATAGTTGTTATCATTATCATTATCACTATCATCAATATCATCATCATCATTCTTGCTAATCATCATTATCATTATCATTAGTATTATTATTGGTAGTACTTTACTACTATCTTCATTATTGATATTATTGTTATTGTTAGTATTATGATTATTATTATTATTGCTATTATTATTATTATTATTATTATTATTATTATTATCATTATTATTATTATTATTATTATTATTATCATCATTATTATCATAATTTCATCATTAGTATCATCATGTTTATTATTACCATTTTATCATTATTAACATATTATTATAAACATCATTACTATCATTATTGTTTTCATCATTATTATCACAGCAATCAACATGGCTTTATCAAAAGTTGCGGTAGTAAGACCTGGACTAATAATGCTATTTCATGTGTTATAAGTGCATCCCTCTCCTCACAGTGGAGGGTCACATACAGGGAAGATGGAGGACCTAAACTTCACATCTTGGTCGAGTGAGGACTGAAGGTGTCACACGAACCAGTCTTTATACATGTGTGGTTTCTACAGAGGAACACACGTTTCAGGTCCTCCGCCTCTTCCCTTCTCATCCAACTTTTCCCATTATTCTTTATCATAATCTCTGATACCAGGTGTCCTCTCCCTTCACCTGTCCTTTAGGTGGTACCACATATGCTTCACCTACGACCACCTGAAGCACCTGTACAACACCTTCATCGATGGGGAGTTTGTGTACGACGTGACCTACGACGTGGGTCGGCAGATCTACGGGGACTACCTTCGTCTTGGCCAGTCTGATGAGCTTTACGAGTCCTTCAGCGGCGCTCTGTCGCAGGTAGGAACTGGAGGAATTATACAAAATCTTTTGGATATGTCGAAATATAATGGACTCCCGTGGTGTAGTGGTTAGCGTTCCTGACGCATTCACGGGCCGCCCAGGGTCGAGCGCATAGGTTCGACGCCAAGGTTTTTCAGGCGTCATTGTCATGCTGTGTCCAGGAAAAAGTAAGTCAAGCTTACGGTTCTCTTCCATCACTCCAAAAAAAAAGGGGGAGGGGGGATTCCTTCACCTTCGTAGGAAGTTAACATATTTCCTTCACATCACCTCATCATTCCCACTGATATAACCCGTGAGACAGCCTTCCCCAGTAATATGTGTGAGCAAGGTTTGTGAAAACAGTCTGTCTGGATTGAGAGCATTAATGAATGCAAACATCATTCCACCAGTTGTGGTTGAGGAAGATCCAGAAAAAAAAAAGTCCAGATCATATTGTAACTTTTATAAACACTTCCATCATAAAAAGGATCCAAATCTCTTTGGGTGGCGTGGTGGCCATCACTGCCTTAAACCTATCTTTAGTAATGAGACGGATCTAGATGATGTTTCCCTTTACTGATCCTCCATAGTTAAGAACATCTATGGGATATGAAGAAATATTCCCGCCATTGACATCATCAGACAAGCCTCGAGTCTCGTTAATGGGCTGTACGGAATATCGTTACCAATGCACAAAACATAAAATCCTCCTCAACACGGAGAGGTATACAGGCAACAAATGAGAGAAGAGGTTCTGGACAAAGAATAACCTTCACAGCCCCAATATGCTCCTTTTCCTGATGAAACGAACATTAGAGCAACGGCAATCAAATCATGATTGAGGGGATACATTTTAACCAATAGAATATTGGGTTCCATATCAACGAAAATGACCACCATACGTTCATCGCAAATGGATGCATCCCAAAGAAGAGCAATACAAAAACCACGGAAATTAGACCACTAAGTTTTTCCAAAGTGCGAAGTTTCTCGAGTTGAGAGGAAATTATTTTCCAGATCGTTGAGGAAAGGAAGAGACCTTGTCTCCACTGGGATCATCTCGAGCAGAGGAAATCCATAATTTTTGGTGCACATTGAAATCTCTCGCACATTGAATTTTAGAACTTGAATATAAGGAGAATAACCCTTTGTGATGGGTCAGATATCCATGAAGCTTAAACGATGATAAGTATTATAGTTGTATATTTGATAGAGAAGAGGGAAAGCAGCCTTATGTGGCCCGGTCTCAAAGATCAGATGAGGAAGTAAACAAATGGTACTGAACAAAGACGAGGCTGGCCTCGAGACTACCAGTGTTGCAGATATGGAGAGAGAGAGAGAGAGAGAGAGAGAGAGAGAGAGAGAGAGAGAGAGAGAGAGAGAGAGAGAGAGAGAGAGAGAGAGAGAGAGAGAGAGAGAGAGAGAGAGAGAGAGAGAGAGAGAGAGAGAGAGAGAGAGAGAGAGAGAGAGAGAGAGAGAGAGAGAGAGAGAGAGAGAGAGAGAGAGAGAGAGAGAGAGAGATGGATGTGAGGCAGGTCCCATTCATATGATGGTAGTCAAGTAAGCACAAGAAACCTCTCAGTCCACCTTAACTGCAGGAACCATTCCGAGTCACCACTAGACCTTTTTCTTTTCATTTGCGTTCCATGTATTGTAAGTACGTGACTCAGATAAAGACAGAACGGAGGTAAAGAAAAAGGGGAATGGAATAGAAGATCAGTTTAAGTAGGTACTGTGTGTGAATGGGCTGCTCCTCATAGCAAGAGTAGTCGATACCGATATTTTGTGGCACACTTTGTTGTTTACATCCGCAGGTCAACGTCTGGGACTATGTGCTGAGCGAGGAGACGATAGCTGAGATGGCTGCCTGCCAGATCGACCCCCAGGGTAACTACGTCTCCTGGCAGGGCGGGTGGAAGCTCTCCAACCTCACAGAGTACGACGTTCCTCTCCAGCACTTCTGCCAGGAGACAAAAGACTCGATCTACTTCTGGTTTCCGATGATGGCACAAGCCCAAGCATACTACGTCTGCGAGGCCCTGGGTAGTCACCTACCTCTTCCACTAACTATGGAACAGGCACAGTTTTGGGCCAAACTCTGTGCCCAGATTTGGTCTAAAGATTCGCTCGCGTGCAATCACTACTTCTGGGCCTCCATCAATGACATCAACGACGATGGAACTTGGGTCACCCACTACGATAACGCCCTTGCACCAACGCCCGCCTGGAACGACGGGGAACCGAATGGATATTTTATGAGAACTGCGCCGCCATTAAAAACGATGGCGTAGATGACATTAACTGCCTCACCAACCGTAGATGTGCTGTGTGTGAGCTTACCGACCTCCAGATCTTCTCCTTTCTTGGGACCTGTGAACTGGAGCTACGGAACGTCTACCTTATTGCTTATCAAGAAGAAGTAGGTGATCTTATTTTCAGGGGATACGGTGAGTACACCATCTATAAGGAGGGAGAGGAATGGTTGTGGATCAACGCGGTGAAGAACAAAACTCTGGCTAGAATGGATATCAGTGCGCCCCTCGGCATGCCCATGGGACGCCGTGTCTGGCACCTCGAAACAACAGTTTGTGACCAAGAAGGAGGTGCACGAACGCTTCTCCTGACGCCATGTCCATCCGACAGCTACACTTGTGATGATGCCACATGTATCCCCCTCGAGCAACGCTGTGACCTCAAGTACGACTGTCTTGACCGCACCGATGAGGTTGACTGTGAACTGATCAACAAGCCCAAGGACTACAAGAATGACCTGCCACCAAGACCCAGAGGTGGAAAAGACGCAGAGAGTTTACCGGTAACTCTCCTGATAAACATCGAATCCGCTGACATCTACACGACAGAAATGACGATGCAGCTGTCATACCAGATGCAGATGACTTGGTTCGACAACCGCCTCACCTTCCGCAACCTGAAGGTTAACGACAGCCTCAACAAGGTGCCCCTCAGTAGCATAAAGGAGCTGTGGTCGCCCATCGTCGGGTTCATCAACACGGAGGGACACCAGCACACAACGGTGGATGTAGAGACTTCGCTGTACCTCCAGCGGGTGCAGACACCTTCAGGAAGGGACAATGGTGCCCCTGGGGAAGGTAGGTCTTCTTCTTGTGCCGTGCCGCTGTGCATCATTTCTTATTAGGATTATGCAGGCAGTTCCCCTAGAATACGCGAAATTGGTAAATTGATATTGGTAAGTTATCGCAGCATGACCAGGGCGAGATCAGTGATGATGACTGATTCAAAATATCATGCAAAAGTATTTCCAACATTTTAACAGTTTTGTCTGAAATTTTTCTGGAAGCTTATTCTACACATCAATAATGTCATTGGTAACGAAATATTTTGTGCAATCCAGATTAATTCGAAGACCTATTGGTTTTAGTCCATTTACTCTCGTTGGTACCGCTGGCACGTCCGTAAAGAGATTTTCAATATCGACATTGTTGTATCCTTGATATATTTCAAAACATTCGCCTCATCTGCCTCAGAGCAACGTTTTGCTTAGGGAAAATAAAATCAATTCTTGCAGTCTGTCCTCTTACAGTTTGTTGCATAAGAAAGATATGAATTTCGCTGTTCTTCGCTGCAATCAGTTTAATCTAAGAATATTCTTACTGGGAGAGAGAGAGAGAGAGAGAGAGAGAGAGAGAGAGAGAGAGAGAGAGAGAGAGAGAGAGAGAGAGAGAGAGAGAGAGAGAGAGAGAGAGAGAGAGAGAGAGAGAGAGAGAGAGAGAGAGAGAGAGAGAGAGAGAGAGAGAGAGAGAGAGAGAGCTGTACTGCATGTTTGAGGTACAATTTATCTAGAATCTGTTATAGTGGCAATAATACATCCCTGTTTTTGTATGTAAAGTTTCTGTTCTAAAATCCTAACTTCCTACTTGCCTTTAGACCCATAGATCCCTAACACAAGGGGTGTCCTTCATCTTGTGGCCCATCACTTCATAATCAGATTTCTTGCTGAGGTTTCCAATTTACAACAACTGATTATTGCTGACGCTGAACAGCATTTGCCATTTGCTAGACTATTAAGCTGTTTCATCTAAGATCCTCCTGTAATTTTAGTCTACTTTCTTCATATATTGTGGCATTGCCAATCTTTGTGTCGTCTGTAATATCGTACACTAAGTTATTCAGTCCTACGTCAGTAGCATCAATATAAATGATGAGAATTATAGGCCCCAGGACGGATCCTTGGGGAACCCCACTAGTAGACGTGTGACGACGGTGATGATTCACCATTCTTTACGACTTGCTGCTTCCTATCAAGTAACCAGACTTCGCTCCAGTTTCCTTCGCAACCAATAATCCCCATGAGCTTTCTTCTTTACAATCATGTCTCCATCTATATAAACTGGGAATCATTAACACTTATACTGCAGTAGAAAACCTCATCATAGATCTTCAGGTTTTGCTACCTGTCTTCTTTCCATACCAATGTACAGTGGAGCTGTTCCCTGGGGAGGAGAACCCCCTGACCATCACGAGGAAGTACAGCACCACCTTCATCTGTGACTTCAACCTGATGCTGTACCCGTTCGACGAGCAGTACTGTGACATGTACCTCCGGATGCTCTCATCCTCGAAGACCTACCTCATATTCGACGACGTGACCACCTCAGCTGCTTACCATGGACGTGAAGTACTACTGGAGTATCAGGTTGGTGTGCAGGGTTAGCTAGTCATATACTCAGTTTCTGAAGCACTAATAACAATATAAGCTAAGTGCATTATTTCTTTGTATCTATCACTTGAAATCTCTGTAACCGCCACTGACACTCTCTACTACCTTTATAGCTTGAGCAGCCCATACTCTTGTATGATAATGAGAGGGAGTTCAGCGAAATGAGGGTTCGGATTCCTCTCCAACGGCGCTCCGGTTATGCGATCCTAAACATCTACACACCTTCCCTGATCCTGTTATTGATCTGCTACGTGAGCCTGTTCTTTCGCACACACATCTTCGAAGCTCGAGTCATGACAACTCTGACCTCGCTGCTCGTGATGGCTACACTGTTTGCGCAGGTAAAAGAGGAATGAATTTTACATTTTAGCTCACGATTTGTGAGGCAGAGGGTCTCCGCACCTGTCTTTTTCAATCTTTGTCTAGAGGAAGCCCTTTTGACTTAGCCGGAATAACATAACTTATAGATTATGGCGATGGGTTCTGTTGACAGATAATTTTCTCAGTAAATGTCTGTTTTTCCACTGCTGGAAGGACTACTGTCCCTGGGGGAGTATATTATACCATGCTCATATCTTCAGCCATTTCTACAACCTCACCATCATCACCACCGCCTCTCCCTCATCACCAGGTCTCCGCGTCGCTGCCCAAGACTTCGTACTTCAAGATGGTTGACGTGTGGCTCCTCTTCTGCATCGTGATGAGCTTCCTGATCATCGTCTTCCACGTCATCATAGACAACTCCCTGGTCGACGAGGCCGCACCCGGAAGGACCAGGTCTTCACCCCTCCCGGTACCGGTGAAGGTGCTGCCTCTTAAGAAAGACACCAGTTCCTCCAAACCCGTGTTCAACATTCAGCCGGGGCTCAGTAAAAATACTAAATTCCTCATCACTGTATCCCAGTCTAGTGTCTGCATTCTATTCATCCTCTTTAGTTTCATCTACTGGTGTTACATCTTTGGTTGATGTGGGACGTGCTCGATGGTGGGGACTTTAAACATAGCAAACTAAGGGAATCGAACCAGATGACTCTCCCACTCACTGGTCGGCGTCCAGGGGAACCTTGAGGAACTTTACTCCAGAGACAAACATGTTAACATAATCATCGATAAAATACGATTTAATTAAGGTGTACTTTTTCTTTACTAAAATTTTTCCTGAAAAATTCATCAACAGTTTCTTACAAACATTTATGGAAAATAGATCCTTCTATGTAAATGTATAAAAGTAAAACTCACACCCCCAACTTACCTGCCTCTAAACCCTGCTAAACCTAATAACCCTAGTTGTATTCACAATTACTCTTAACTTCCTCCTTTAACACCCTTTCCCAAACTCAGACCCCAACCAACTTCTACAGTTTCTCACTTGAATCTGCGACTAGTGCTGTGGTGTCATCAGCAAACAATAACTGATTATCTCACTTCCTAGGCTTTCTGATCTGCATCAGACTGCATTATGTGCTCCTTTCACCAAGACCCTTGCATTCACCTCCCTTACCCTTCCCCACACCATCCATGAACAAATCAAAACAGCCATGGTCAGCCCACCGCAACCCCCAGATTAACCCTGGGGCCAGAGAAGGCTCAGGGTAACGCCCGACTCGCAGACACGTCAACACAAACACCAAAAGTTGCAGGTTATGATTCCAGGAATATTTTACCCTATAAACTTTTGTTCTGAGCTTGAAATATGACATAATGAACCGCTTCTATACTTGCAACAATCACGTAAAAATCTCAAAATGCTTTTGAAATTGAAATATGCTGAAACTCTTCTGCACACGATATTATGACGAAAAATATCTCATAATGCTTCCCCAAGCTGATATATACCCAAGAAATCAATAGATACGAATAGAATAATCATAGAACCTTCTAAAAGAACACCGGTTAGATACTTTTTTACAGGCTTTAATGTCCTCCAACATACAATTCAACCCCAGATTCGTATTCAGTATGAAAAAAGTCCTTTAACTGAGGTTTCCAACCAAATTTATTGCCCTCAAGAAAATACCAAAATATGCAGGTAGTAGTTCAGAGAACTTTTTGGCCAAAACCTTTTCGTTTTAAAACTGAAATATGACATATGTAAGCGCCTCTATACTTCAGTCACGGGAAATATTTCACAATGCTTCCACAAATCTACAAAACACAATAAATATATAAGCGAATAATCACAGAATCTTCTACAAGAGTAACAATGAATCACTTCCTCACGGAGCTTAATGTCCCCAATATATATATGTAGTTCAACCTTAGATTCTTAACTAATCATGAAAATATAGTCCTTATCCTGAGGTGTTTCAGCAAATATATTACCATCACATTATCACTAAATATTGCAAATGATAGTTCACGAAATGTTTTAGCTCAAGTTTTTTCTTTTATTTTGACAGTGAAACATATAATGAAACGCTTCAGCACTTGAAATAATCAGGAAAGAAATTTCATATTGATCCCCCAAGTCGACAGATAACGAATAAATACGGAGCGAGTACTCACAGAATCTTCTATAAGAATGACAATTAATTTTTCTCATTTAAAGGCATTAATGTCTCCGAATTCACATCCAGCCCCAGATTCCAGTCCAGCATGAAATATAATCCTTATACTGAGGTTTTCAAGCAATTCCTGTTACGCTCACAAAAAGACCAAAAATTACAGTATTTTTTTTTGGTGGCCTAAATTTCTTTTCTTCTAAACTGAAAAAATGACGCAATGAAATTATTCTGCAACTGAAATAATCACGAAAGGACATCTCATCAAGCATTCCCAAGCAGATACATACCCAAAAATATCAACCGAATGATCACAGAATCTTCTAAGGAAGTAATCACAAATTTCACATTTACTCGCCTTAACGTCTCCCAGCATATATTTCAATCCCAGGTTCGAGTCCAACACGAAAAATAGTCCTTATCCTGAGGTTTTCAAGCAAATCTATTATCCTAATAATACAAAAACTTGCGCGTAAAAGTACACGAAATTTGGGGGACCAAAAACCTTTTTGTTTTAGAAAAAAAAATATAATGTAACGCTTCTGTACTTGAATCAATCGCAGAAAATATTACACAGTGCTTCCCCAAGGCGACAGATACACAATTCATACGAACCGAATAATTACAGAATCTTTTGAAAGACCAAACATTCATAAATCGACATGCCTTAATGTCTCCCAACATATACTTCAGTTCGATTGAACGTCAGTGAACAAGAGTATGGTAGGTCGCTCTGGAAGTTTGAATCGTACCGATGTGGTATATGAGTACCGATGCAATACTGGGGACTGTCAGACTCAACACATAAACTGCATCGGACATACGACCCTGCGGCCTGAACTGCCGGATCTCGCTCCACTTACAAGAAGGTGGAATCAAACAACATCATGAACAAAAACATGGAACGAGACTAACGAGGGAGATTATAGTAAATAACACCAAAATCATTACTAGTTTCACTGATCGGAGGAGACTACAGATATTAGAAGCCATTCACATTAGAGAGAAAGCACCTGTCATCAACATCCAGACCAACATGACCACCGCCATACAGCTCTTTGATGGCCCGCCACCAGGACGCAGACGTCATGCCGTTTTAGGACAGGTGGAACACGTCACTGTCCCGCCACAAGCTACCGAGTCCACCATTTCAGGACAGGAGGAACATGTTCACTGACCCACTCGGTCACGAAGGGGAGAGAGAATCAAATGACCTCGACCTGACCTCAACGCTGACCCCGGACAATAACAGTCTCGCTTGGCCCAACTTATTGCATTTACTGTTGGACTTTCTGTATCTCTGCCTCGTTAAAGATTGTTTTCTGTGTTTCCTCAACTGTATGTTTTTCTATATATCTCTTTCCATATTTCGTATTTTGGTTGTAGTTCATACTATCCATCATGACATGTTCTATGTTCTGTGGTATTTTCCAAATGTGATTTTTTATACATTTTGTTTGCGTTTTACATTTCATATTCAAGTTTTGTGGCGCAGTCTTCTCTTTCTTTCTTCTTCTTTTTTTTTATAGCCTGATGATGCTTTTGTGAAGGCGTAAGCTTGATTGAGATATAATGAGATATAATGGATAATTTTGGACAACTGGTGTTTGAGCACCCACCTAATGGTAAGTTAATATGGAGGAAATTAGGAACATGAAAAAGATTACTAACTCTAGATATATTGTGGTTTATGATTGTATGTCTATTAAAGAAAGTCCGTTCCCAGCTTTCACTAATGTATATATATATATATATATATATATATATATATATATATATATATATATATATATGCCCTGCGATTCCCCCCTGTCTTAAGGAGGCACCTGCAGCACTCAGGAAGCTGGCCACGTCCACTGGTCGGGACCACAGGTTGTTGTGATGTGTGTGCGTCTATGTGCCGAGAGTGTGGAGCAACTCAGCAGTAAGAGCTAAGTGTCTTCTTTTATGGTAGTTACATGAAAGGTCATATGATATTTGTGTGTTTGTGTATATGTGTGTCTATATGTGTGTGTGTGTCTGTGAGTCTATACTTGCCTGCGACACCATATGTGCGATTCTTCTGGTCCTTTACGTGTTGTTTACATACATGAATGTTGTTCCAGCATTAGGGGGCTCAGCTGGACCTAATTAGACTGTCAACATCACCTGCTTCTCTTTAATTCTTTATACAGTCACCAAATTACTAGGAATTCATTACCACAATTACGGTGAAATTGGAAGTTCAGGAGTAATTATCCTAAGACTCTGATGGAAATGAATTTATCAAACAATTAAACAGTATTTACAAGACGGACTCTTAGTTCACAGTTACATCACCGGTCTGTGTGTGTGTGTGTGTGTGTATGTGTGTGTGTGTGTGTGTATGTGTGTGTGTATGTGTGTGTGTGTGTGTGGAATCGTATAATTCTCTTACGGGGAGAGAGTTCAATACTAGTGTTGCCCGTCCCTTATCTATGTACATATACGTGTATCATGTCTATACTCCTGTGAGTATATATATATATATATATATATATATATATATATATATATATATATATATATATATATATATATATATATATATATATATATATATATATATATATATATATATATATATATATATATATATATACATATATATATATATATATATATATATATATATATATATATATATATATATATATATATATATATATATATATATATATATATATATATATATATATATATATATATATATATATATATATATATATATATATATATATATATATATATATATATATATATATATATATATATATATATATATATATATATATATATATATATATATATATATATATTATCCCTGGGGATAGGGGAGAAAGAATACTTCCCACGTATTCCCTGCGTGTCGTAGAAGGCGACTAAAAGGGGAGGGAGCGGGGGGCTGGAAATCCTCCCCTCTCACTTTTTTTTTTTAATTTTCCAAAAGAGGGAACAGAGAAGGGGCCCAGGTGAGGATATTCCCTCAAGAGCCCAGTCCTCTGTTCTCAACGCTACCTCGCTAATGCGGGAAATGGCGAATAGTATGAAAAAAAAATATATATATATATATATATATATATATATATATATATATATATATATATATATATATATATATATATATATATATATATATATATATATATATATATATATATATATATATATATATATATATATATATATATATATATATATATATATATATATATATATATATATATATATATAAATGCAAGCACACACACACACACACACACACACACACACACACACACACACACACACACACACATACACACGCACGAGAGCAAAACTCCCTCCCTGTACAGCACAATTACGTAATTTCACATACACGCACCTGTTCATCGACCAGCTCCGAGAGGATTATGAGCACCTGGGTTGGGTGTGGGCCGACTGCCGCACCCATGATTTGAACCCATGTGGACCTGAACCATACATATATCGTGGGCAGCAACCACTTGCCAACTACCACACCACTGAAGCTCGTAGTGTGTGTGTGTGTGTGTGTGTGTGTGATTGTCTAATTGTACTGTATGGTAAGGGGGTTTTACACTCAAGGGTCCATTTCTTGAGCATTTCTTACAGTCATACAACTTCTGAAATCTATTATGCTGTCTGCATTAACCTTGTCTTCAGTTGTTTCAGTCTATTCTTCCACCAGTCACATATTATAAAAATACCGCTTTACATCTTCTTTAACAAGTGTCTTTCTTACTTTCATGTCTTGTCCTCTGGTTTGTTTATCCTTATATTTCTTGGAGAACTGTTCACTGTCCACGTCATCAGTATGTTTAGATAACACACAGGTTGTGATCAGGTCACCCCTCGCTCTTCTCTCTTGTAAGTTAAGCAAATTCAAAGCCTCTAGCCTTTCCCTGTAGTTCAGGTCTTGATTCTGGTACCATCTTTACTGCCTTACTCTGGAATTTCTCTATTAGCTTCTGTAAGACATGAAGTGGTTGATAGTTATTGCCTTAACCATACACTTGAAATCTATTCCTGCAGACGATTTGTCTCCTTTACTCCAAATAAAGGATTCTGGTGACTTCTAAATCCCTCTCACACACACACAGTCCCGAAACTTATTTCCTAACACTTTTTTTTTCACTTGACTCATCCTCATTGCTTTAATATTTTCTCGGGTTGAACCTCGTCAACCATGTATAAGACCGTGAATGCGTCACGGTCAGGAACGCTGACCGCTGCCCCACGGGAGTCCATCATTATTAACATACGATGCTTTCAATCTGAGGTTTACAATCGCCGAACACATTCTTCCCTCTCTGTTGTGCTGGTGGGGCTAGTCCATCCTCTTGCTTAGCTTGGCGTCCCTCTCTGTTGTGCTGGTGGGGCTAGTCCATCCTCTTGCTTTGCTTGACGTCTTCAAATGTTTGCATTCTGACTGTATTCCTTGCTTTTCTCCTTCTCTTCCTTTGCCCTTATCATGTTTGACGAATACCCCGGTGAGCTCCACCTTATTGTGAGGCTTCTTTGTTTTTTCTAATTTCCTTCTGGCTAGATGACTCCAAAACAAATGTAACTATAACTAGTCTTCCCTTAACAAGTCTTGATCATAACCACCGAAATTTCTTTCTTCTATCATCGCAATTGCGTGTGGTAGTTCTACAGTTCCCAGTAGTGTTTTGTATGATCTTCTTCCGAGCCAAAAATTTTTAGTAATTCGCGTTTATCAACAACTTGATTTGTAGATCTTTCCTATCTTGGTGCCAACCACTTTTCAGCTTGATACCTAATTGTCGCAGTGTCAACCTCTGTATCTCTTACTTTAAAATCTCCGTTTTAGTTGCAAGTATTGGTCTGTTAGGCTCTGTACTTTTCTAAACCTTTCATCAAACAAGCCATAAACTTCTATGATTACTCCAGCTCAAACAGAGCATAGTACCCTCTCTATAACTTCCTTTAAACCCCTACCTACCTCACATAGTATTGCTCCAGGTCTATGTTCCATTATATCATTCTTCATGCCCTCTGTCTGTTGATCAGCTGGCGAAATTGCACTTCCCTCCTCACAATTGTCAATAGATTCTGTAAGTTTCACTCCTCTCCTCTAGCCGAGTAGCCTCTGTTTTAAAAGACTCATCGGAAGATGTTTGCTTTTAATGAATTCACACTTTTCCCTCTTTTTCTACCCTTTAAATCCCCTACATTAAACTGACATTTCTTCCTCTTCTTATTCAGTAACTATACAAACCTCTTAGTTCTTCTCTCACCTCATGGCATTCATCGTGGTCTTTAAATTGATCCTTCAACTTCTTTACTTCTAACATATATTGTCTGCACACAGATATGATGTATTTCATATGTGTGAGTGTGTTTGTATATGTATGTAGGTCACTGAGCTGGTGTTTATGTATTTATGTATGTGGATCTGTGTTTCAGTCTGGTTTATTGTATTTATGTGCTTGTGCATATGAAAATTTTCTTTTGTGTATATGTTTGCATTTGAATTTTGTTTGTGTGCGTGTCTTTGTGTTAGGCATGACTGCATTTATCCATCAGCTCTGCGAAATTTGTGTACATGGCTTTCTATGATGTATGATGAGGCAGGGGTCCGACTGCTAGAAGATCCCCCCCCCCCCACCTAATGAGGCATGAGTGGACATGTGTCTCCCCATGAGGCAGCGGTCTGGCTGCTGGTGGACATGTGTCTCCCCATGAGGCAGGGGTCTGGCTGCTGGTGGACATGTACCTTCTCATGAGCGGGTGTGGGTGACATATGTCCAGATGGGGCAGAGCTTCGACTGCTGATAGACATGCGCGAGTCATGCCGGAGGTCGGCCGAGCGACGCGCCGTGTGCATAGCATTAGCAAGAGCAGCCTCCGTGTACTCGGGCACATCCTTCTCCCTTGTCTTCAGGTAAGTCCCTCCTCCTTGTTCTTCAGGCAGGTCCCTCTCCATTGTCTTCATTTAGGTCGCTCATCCATAACCTCAGGAAAATCCATCCCCCTTGTCTTCATTTAAGTCCCTCCTTGTCTTCAGGTAGGTCATTCGCCATTAACTTCAGGCAGGTGGATCTCCCTTGCCTTCAGATAGGTTCCTCTTCTTCACTGCCAGGTAGGACCCTCTTCCTTGCTTTCAGGCAGATATTTCTCCCTTATCAATAGGTAGGTTACTCTCTCTTGTCATCAGCCAGGTTCCTCTCCCTTACAGTCAAGAAGGTCACGCACCTTTGTCTTCAGGCAAGCCTCTCCCTCACTTGTTGTGTGGTAGGTCTCTCTCTTCACGGAGACCCATCTCTCTTGTAATGCACTCCCTCTCCCTTGTCGTCAGGTAGGTCCAACTTCCGTGCCTTCACCTAAGTTCCTCGTCTTCGTCTCTGAGTAGGTTCCTCTTCCTTTCGTTTTGAAACGTCCTTCCTCCCACAATTTCATTAAGGTCCATTTCCTTTTTGCTCATGCAGGTTCCTCCTTTCTGTCGTTAGGTTGGTCCATTCCTTCTGTCCTCAAACAAGCCCCTCTCCCCTATGTTCAAGGTAGGTCACTCCTCCTTTGTCTTTAGGCAATTCCCTTTCTATCATTTTCAGGAAAGTCCATCTCCCTTTTCTTTAGGCACACCCATCTCTCTTACCATCTGGTAGAATATTCTTTCCTAGTGTAAGGTTTGTCCCTCTCTCTTGTCTTCCGGCAGGTCCTTTTCTCTTTTTATACTCGGGCTGGTCTCTCTCCCTCGATGTCAGGCATGTCCCTTCACCCCTCGTATTCATGATCCCTCTCCCATGTCTTCTAGCAAGTGTCTCTCCCTGGTCTTTAGGCAAGCCCTTCTTTCCCTTGTCTTCAGGGAGGTCTATCTCCCTTATCTTAAGACAGGTTCATTTCCATTGTCTTCAGGTAGGCCCCTCCTCCCTGTCTTCAGGTGGCCCCCTTGACTTCAGGGGGAGCCCCTTTCCCTTTCCTTCAGGCAAGTTCTACTCCCGTGTCTTTAGGCAGGTCCCTCTCCCTTGACTTCAGTCAGATCTCTCTCCCTTGTCTTGGCGTGGATCGCTTTCCTCTGTTTTCTTGCTGCCCCTTCTGCCATATTCTCAGGTAGGCCCTTCACCCTTGTCAAATCCGTTCCCTTCCATTCCCGTCAGGTGGATCTTCCTCTCTTTTCTCAAGTAGGTCCCTTTCCCTTGTCTTCAGGCATTCTCCTCTGTATGTCTCAGGCAGATCCCTCTCCTTCTCTCTAGGTAAAGCCACCTCATGTGTCCTCGGGCGGGTTCCTCTGCCTTGTTGTCAGAGAGGTCACTCTCACTTGTCTTCAGGCAGATCCATCTCTATTTTCTATGGATAGGTCCCTCTCCCTTGTCTTCAGGTCGGCCTTCTCCCTCATCTTTAGGTATATATCTCTCTCCCTTCTCATCAGATAGTTTCCTTATAATTGTCTTCAGGTAGATCCTTTTGCCGTCTCTTCGAGTAAATCCCTTTCTCATTTCTTGAGGTAGATTCTTCTACCATATGTTCCGGTAGATATTCCTCCCTTACCATCCGGATGGTCGTTCATCCATGTTTTCAGACAGGTCATTCTTCCTCTCCCATGTCCCTGGTCATAACTCTTTCCCATTTCTTCAGATAGATCCCCCTCTTCTTGTTTCGGGCTAGTCCTTCTCCCTCATCCTTAAGTTGGTCGCTCTCCCTTTGCCTTTAGGGAGGTTTCTCTCCCTTTTTCACATCGGCACCTCTCCCTTATATACAGATAGGTCCCTCTCCCTTGTCTTCTGGCAGGTCCTTCACCATCATTTTCTAGTATGTCTTTCTCCCTTGTCTTCAGGCACACCCCCCTCTTCATTATCGTCATGTAAGTCCTTCTTCCTTATTTTCAGGTAGGGTATTTTTCATTGACTTCAGGCAGGTCCCTCCTCCCTTACCTTCTGGTAAGCCCCTCCCTCGTGTCATTTGGTAGGATCCTCTCCCTTTTCTTTAAGAAGGTCCCTTTGCTTTGTCGTTATGCAGGCCTCTCCCTATTTTCGTCGAATAGGTTTGCCCTTCCTTGTATTCAGTCAGGTGTCTCTCCCTTATTTCCGGGTAACTCGCTCTCCCTTGCTTTCAGGTTGGTTTCTCATCCTTTATTCAGATCAACGTCTTATTGTCTTAAGCTGATTCTTCTTCCTTGTTCTCAGGTAGGCTCTCTCCCATACCTTCAGGTGGTTCAGTCTCCCCTTGTCTTAAAACATATACTTCCTTTTTCTGGTACGTTTTGCTCCCTGATCTTCACAGAGTTTTCTCCCTTGTCTTCAAATAGTGTATTTCAGGCGAGTTCCTTCTTGTCTTGAGGCATTTCCTTTTCTCATTCTTCAAGGTACGACTTTCTCCCTTCTCAAATTTTACCTCGATAAAGTTTGCTTTTCCTTATCTTCAGGCAGGGCCCCGTTATATTTCTTGAGGTAGGTCCCTTTCCTGTGTCTTCATTTAGATCTCTATCTCTTGTCTTCAGAGAGATCACTTCCCATGCACCCAGACAGGCTTCTCTCCAATGTCTTCAGGGACATCCACCTTCCTTGTCCCAGTGTAACTTCATTCCCTTTGGCCCCAGGCAGTTTCCTTCTCCTTCTCTTGCCTTATCATCGAGCATGTTCTTTTCCCTTTTCTTTAGATTGTTCCTTCTCCCTTTTCCTTAGGTAGGTTCCCCCTCCCTTGTCATCAGATAGATTCTTTTCACTTGACTTCGTGCACGTTCTTTTCTCACACCGTCTGGAGTGTCACTATCCTTTGTCTTCAGGTAGGTCCCCCTCCGTTGTATAGTGGCAGCAACCTCTCCCTCGTTTGCAAGTAGGTCCCTCTACACCGCCTTCAGGAAGTTCTCTCCTTGCCCTTAGGCAAACCCTTCTTCTCGGTCTTCAGAAAATACCCTCTCCCTTTACATTTAGATAAATCTCCCTATCTTAAATCCCGATTTGCCACTCTTGTCCTCAGGCAGGTCTCTCCCTGGTCTTCAAGGAGGTATTTCTTCGTTATCTTTGGGCAGGTCCCACTCTCCCCATCGTCTCGTACATCTACCTGCCTCTTTATTTCAGTAGATCACTCTCGAGTGTCTTGGGAGTACCTATGAGTACATGGGAAAGAGAGATAACAGGAAACCTGATGATTCATCATGAGGTTGACCATGAAAGGACTGTGGTATTGTCATGAAGTCATCATCTTATTGTTGCTAGAAACAGAGTGATAGAGCAGAAGACACATCCCCACCTACCACTCCCTACGGCACAATAATCAACAGAAAGAGAGATGAGAAAGAGCACCAAGTAGTATGGCAAAAGTTACTACCATAGAAAATTGACAGGAAAGAATGAATGGGAAAAAATCTCTTTTTACTGCAATGGGCTTAGCTAGGTGTGGAGCCTGAAAATGTTATTTAAAAAGATTTGTTTCCTTCTTGGAACTCTTCTGTTTACCGATGAAAGATGTTAGTGAGGTATTTATATATCTCTGTTTTAGAATCATCAATCGTCTCAGTATTAACTTTTCTAGTGGCAAGATACAGTTTAATAAGTTTTTTTTCATGTTGCTGTTATATCTCGCTCCTTTTCCTTGAATTCAAACTATTGTTTCTGGTTCTTCGATCTCTGTCTTTGCTATATAGATTGTACTTTATGTTTCAGAACTTTGTCTTCATTTAGGTCCCTCACCTTTGCCTTTCGGTGGGCTCCTTTCCCCTGTCTTCAGGTAGGTACTTCATCCTCTTCCTTGTCTTTAGAGAGCTTTATCTTCGTTTTCCTCAAGCAGGTCCCTCTCTTTTAGATTCAGGCAGATTCCACTACCTTACATTAAGGTAGGTCCTTCCCCCTTGTCGTTAGGTAAGCCGTTCTCCCTTGTCTTCAAACGGGTTATCCTCCTTCCTCTTCAGGTAGGTCCTCGGACAGATACTCTCCCTTATCAAGGTGTGCCTTATCTTTAACCTCAGTTACGTTCCTCTTCTTTTTCTTCAGGTAGATTTTTGTAAACTGAAAAGACTGAAATCTTTCTCGATGAACTTTTTTTCTAAGGTACCCCCCATAAAATGTCAAGGCTCCATCCTTTAAGGATCATGTTTTGTGCTCTGATTCTTGGAAAGAACATTCAAGAAGACTAGAATGATCAACTTTCGTGAGGGAACACAGGCGTTTGTGTTTCTGCATTATCACTCACCATCCATTTTAGAGAGGGAAGGACACCACTAAGAAACTCATCTTCACTACACCTTTAATAATCTTAGATTAATTTCCCCTCAAGAAATACAGATCACTCTCGACAAAGTTGTCTTTACAACACTCTCAATAAGCACAAATATAACCTACCCTCGACAAAGTAATCTTCACAACACCTTTATCTGGACTACATCCTTAATACCTCTGGTCTTTGAATGGATCCTCACGGGTAATTAGGTAAAACAAAACAGCATTCACTACATCCTTGACATCACTGGTTTTTGACGAGACCCTTATCTAATCATCTGGTCAAGAACATTTTTACCACATCTTCAAAACCTCAGAACTTTGGCCAGACCCTTCTGGGTCAGGCAAAAGCCCATCATCAATACACCCTGATCTTCACTACAACATGGTCACCATTGACCTTGGACCTGCTCTTTACGGCTCATCTAAAACGCAATCTTCACTACAGGTTGATATCTGTTATAGAGATTTCTAGTTCAAAGCAGATGATAACTGAGGGATATCTGCATCTAAACATAAGAAGTTCATTCTGAACAATTCGCAGCAGTGATGAACAAGTTCTCATACATCTTTGTCTCTTTTTCACGTTTCCATGACACCGCAACGAATTTCATCTTAAAGTAAGATGATGTTTGGGGCGTCCCTCAAGCTGGACCAGAGAGATTCCAGAAGGCACCAGCTGCTGCTGCTGCTCGGGATTTGCCTTCTGGTTCAAGGTGAGATGATGAGTTTGTGTGAAGAGGAGTGAACACCAGCTGGGCCATCTGTCTCTTTGACTACCACCTGTCGCTAACTTGGTCCCTCATGTTGAGCACCAGCTGGGCCATCTGTCCCTTTAACTACCACCTTTCACTAACTTCCTTCCTCATGTTGACCACCAGCTGGGCCATCTGTCTGATTAACTACCACAAATGTATGGCATAGGCCAGAGGATCATTTGAACCTTGAATCGACCTATCAACACATGTGAAGCTTTGCTGTATTCAGCTTTCCCAACAGCCTAGATGTAGTACAGTCTTTCATTATGTTTCGCCTGAATAACCATCGGACAAAACAGAGAGCAGATTACATAAGTCTATACATATATTGTGCAAATGAACGAACTCTCATAGAACACACAGTGACTTTCAACAGTAAGGATTCGAACCCCATACTATTTGTATGGTAGCTGGGTTCACTAACCACTCTGTTAGGCTGCACACAATAGGGAAGTGACTCTTTGATTATAAGTAATCGAACACCCTTCGTCTCACACCCATGAGCAACAGGATGTAGACCAGCCATATCCCTTGAGGCTCATACTACCTAGTAGTGAAATAGTGCAAACGAGTGGTTATTGTACCCAGCTAACATACTAACGATAGGTGGTTCAAATCGTTCCAATTCACTCTATTCAGTGAACGCCTTTCACCCTCCTGCTCAAACTACTTTTACTCCATCCTTCCATCTCCTTCTTTCTCTCCCGGTTCTCCTTGTTCCCTCCACCTCTGACACACATATCCTCTTTGTCAACCTTTCCTCACTCATTTTCTCCACATGTCCGAACCATTTGAACACACTCTTTTCTGCTCACTCAACCACAATCTTTATGTTTTCACATATCGCATATCCTTTCATTACTTACTCGATCAAACCACCTCACACTCACATATTTTCCTCAAACATTTCATCTCCAACACATCCACCTTCCTCTACACAACCCCATCTATAGCTCATGCCTCTCAACCATATGATATTGTTGGAACTACTAATCCTTCAAACATACCCATTTTGCTCTCCGAAATAACGTTTTCTCTTTCCACACATTTTCCATCACTACCAGAACCTTCACCCCCTCCCCCACCCTATCACTCACTTCCGCTTCCATGGTTCCATTCGCTGCCAAGTTATCTAAAAGCAGGATTGACGTACTGCTTAAATTGAATTGAGAAAGCTTTCAGTAACATTTGCTACAATAGATAGTTCTAACTTATACATGCCTTGACTGATATTTAACACGCTATCCTCATATTAATATTGTAGAATCCAGTATCATGAAGTATCATGAGGATAGCGTGTTGAATATGAGTCAAGGCCATGTATAACATATATCTATCTATTGTAGGAAATGTTAAAAGCCTTGTCAATTTGATCTAAGCAGTATATCAATCTTGTGTCGGACCTCGCGTCATAAAGCCTGCGCAAAGAAAACTTACAACACTGCGACCTGAGAGCATGACACCCTAGATTTACTAGAGATATAGACGACATTTTGATCTGCGTCGATAACTTAAACTCACTGGAATAACAATATGGTAGGTCGCTCTGGAAGTTTGAATCGTACCGATGTGGTATATGAGTACCGATGTAGCATTGGGGACTATAAGCCACGCCACATAAACTACATTGGACATACGACCCGCGCCCTGAACTGCCGCCTCTCGCTCCACTTATAAGAGGGTGGAGTTAAACATCATGACAAAAAACATGGAACGAGACTAACGAGGGAGATTATAGCAAATAACACCAAAAACATTACTAGTTGCTGTGATCGAAGGAGACTACAGATATTAGAAGCCATTCACGTTAGAGAGAAAGCTCCTGTCATCAACATCCAGACAAACTTGGCCATCACCATCATCACCAGTAGGACATAGACCTAATGCCTTTTAGGACAGATGGGGCACGTCATAGACCAGCCACAAGTTACCGAGTCCGCCATTTCTGGTCAGCAGGAACTCGGTCTTGGGTTACGTAGGTCAGAGAGAATCAGACGAGCCCAATATGACCTCAACTCCACATCCGGAGAACAACGGTCTGGCTTGGCCCAACTTGGTGTATTTAGTGATGGATTTTCTATATTTCTGCCTCGTTTAATACTGTTCTGTGTTTCCTCAACTGTAAGTTTTTCTATATTTCTATTTCCATATTTAGTATTTAGATTGTAACTCATATTACCCTTCATGATATTGTTATTTTGTTTAGCTTTTAGTGTTTTCCCTTACTCTTATATGCTATGCAGTGTGTTTTCTCCGAGCGTTTTTCATATTTTGTTTACGTTTTACATATCATATTCAAGTATTCTGGCGCAGTTTCTTTTCTTTTTGTAGATTCCTGATGATGCCTCTGTGAAGTCGAAAGCTTGATTGAAATAGATGGATAACTTTGGACAACTGATGTTTGAGCATCCACCTAATGGTAAAATAAACTGAGAAAATTTGAGAACATATATATATATATATATATATATATATATATATATATATATATATATCTTTTTTCTTTTCTTTCGTACTATTCGCCATTTCCCGCATTAGCGAGGTAGCGTTAAGAACAGAGGACTGGGCCTTTGAGGGAATATCCTCACCTGGCCCCCTTATCTGTTCCTTCTTTTGGAAAATTGAAAAAAAAGAGAGGGGAGGATTTCCAGCCACCCGCTCCCTCCCCTTTTAGTCGCCTTCTACGACACGCAGGGAATACGTGGGAAGTATTCTTTCTCCCCTATCCCCAGGGATAATATATATATATATATATATATATATATATATATATATATATATATATATATATATATATATATATATATATATATATATATTTTTTTTTTTTTTTTCTTTTTTTTTTTTATACTTTGTCGCTGTCTCCCGCGTTTGCGAGGTAGCGCAAGGAAACAGACGAAAGAAATGGCCCAACCCCCCCCATACACATGTATATACATACGTCCACACACGCAAATATACATACCTACACAGCTTTCCATTGTTTACCCCAGACGCTTCACATGCCTTGATTCAATCCACTGACAGCACGTCAACCCCGGTATACCACATCGCTCCAATTCACTCTATTCCTTGCCCTCCTTTCACCCTCCTGCATGTTCAGGCCCCGATCACACAAAATCTTTTTCACTCCATCTTTCCACCTCCAATTTGGTCTCCCTCTTCTCCTTGCTCCCTCCACCTCCGACACATATATTCTCTTGGTCAATCTTTCCTCACTCATCCTCTCCATGTGTCCAAACCACTTCAAAACACCCTCTTCTGCTCTCTCAACTACGCTCTTTTTATTTCCACACATCTCTCTTACCCTTACGTTACTCACTCGATCACATGTATATACATGTATATATATATATATATATATATATATATATATATATATATATATATATATATATATATATATATATATATATATATATATATATATATATATATATATATATATATATATATATATATATATATATATATATATATATATATATATATATATTAGTTCTTGACCTCTTGTCACTCACCCTTTGCTCTCATGTACTCGACCCTATTCCCTTGTCCAACATACCTCTCTAGGCACAGAGAGCATCCAGGTGCTGGAGTTCCAGAAGGATGGGGTGGCTACTCCATGGACGATGGCTGAATACCAGGGCAAGCTGGACCGCAACTGGAAGATGGACTCCCTCACCCTGTGCGCCCGCTTCCAGATCTTCTTCCTGCACAGCCGTGGCACCTTCTTCCAGCTCTGGGACCGCGTTGAGAACCTGGATTCACAGCTGAAAGGCGGTGAGTTAAGGAGAGAGGGACAAAGAAATAAGACAACCATTATCATTATTATCATTTTCATATCTGATCATTGTCTTGCGCGTTAGCGACATAACTCCAGGAATAAACGAAGAACGGCCACATTCGCTCAAATTTATTCTCTAGTGTTCATATTGTAATCATTATTATTTCCATTATCACACTTAATGTTATTATCATGATTATGATAACTATTACGATTATTGTTGTTATCATCCTCATTATCATTACTATTACTATTCAACCGCATTCAAAGGCTTGAAATAAACAGGAAGAATTGTAAAACAAACGTTAGGGTTATGATAACCAAGGGAGGTGGAGGAATGGATGATCAACAGACAGCCTTTACACAGTACGAGTATTATACAGCAACTACGTATTGTTCACGTAGTCCACAGGGGCTGAGACGGGTCTCAGGAAAAACATATTAGGATAGATTATTTTATTGGATTAGCAACAAGTGGCTTAAAAGAATTATTTAAGGTTGACGGAGAATGAAAAAAAGAAATGTAATGGGGCGAGATTTAATAAAGGATGTAACAAAATGGTGGAAGTGAAGGATGTAAGGAATGAGA
This sequence comes from Panulirus ornatus, assembly GCF_036320965.1. Lineage (NCBI taxonomy): Eukaryota > Metazoa > Arthropoda > Malacostraca > Decapoda > Palinuridae > Panulirus > Panulirus ornatus. The sequence goes on along the minus strand of NC_092243.1, from coordinate 76,091,119 downwards.
GAAGAAAATGAAAGAGGATTAGAATACAAGAGGATCAAGGAATGTGATGTAGGTGGCGAAGGATTTAGACATAAGAGATCCCAGGATCGAAATGCATGGGGGTTATAAGGAGAAACAGGAAGAGACCAGACTATACAGCACTTGGCTCCAACTAAATATGGTACGAGAAAATCAATCAAATGTGAGTGAGACATAAGTGGGCCGAGCAAGGATTGGTAAGGGAGATATGGTGAGTCCTACAGGAGCCAGAAAATGATATGGGAACAGATAATTGCTTAAGGGGAATGCGGAAAATGATAGATATAGATGTAAGATAAAAAGAAGAGTAAAACAAGGAACACTGAATAATACAAGAAGATAGAAGAAATGAGACATAGAGGGAATAGAATGAATGGCAACAAGATAGAAGACAACTAGAAAGTGTGTAATGAAGAAAAGTGAAGTTTGAATACATGAGAATAGGAGGAATAAGAAATTAGAATCAGTCAGAAAACGGGAGGAGGGAGTAACCATTCTCACTGTGTCCAACAGAGTTGTGGCTGGACCGTGTCAGACCCGTCATCGCCCACCGCTGGAAGTTCCAGCTCATCAAGGAGAAGCTGAAGGCTTACAGGTGGGTCTTACCAGGTCCTGATCATACCGGGTCCTGATCTTACCAGGTCCTGATCATACCAGGGTCTTGAAGTTACCAGGTCCTGAAGTTACCAGGTCCTGAAGTTACCAGGTCCTGATCATACAGGGTCCTGATCTTACCAGGTCCTGATCATACCGGGTCTTGAAGTTATCAGGTCCTGAAGTAACCAGGTCCTGAAGTTACCAGGTTCTGATCTTGCTTCTGGGACTTGTGAGTGTTCAACCTTACTAGTTTCTTTACTATAGACATATCTCTTTTTTTGTCAATAAACTAATGTTTGATTCACATGGATCTTATTTCTTCACCAGTTATTAATGATCATGTGTATTTCCATGTTTATAGTATGTATGTGCGCGCGCGCGCGTGTGTGTGTGTGTGTGTGGGTTTGCTGATCTATCTCCTGCCGTCTTTGTGTTCTCTCTCTCTCTCTCTCTCTCTCTCTCTCTCTCTCTCTCTCTCTCTCTCTCTCTCTCTCTCTCTCTCTCTCTCTCTCTCTCTCTCTCTCTCTCTCTCTCTCTCTCTCTCTCCTTCATACATATCTACGTTATTCTCTCTATCTCTTATCTCATTCTTTCTCACTCTTACCCATCTTCATTTCCCTTCTCTCCCCTCCAACCCTGCCTTCCAGATGGTATCACATATGCTTCACCTACGACCACCTGGAGCACCTATACAACACCTTCATCGACGGAGAGCTGGTCTACGAGATGACCTACGACGTGGGTCGGCAGATCTACGGCGACTACGCCCGCCTCGGCCAGTCCGACATACTGTTGGAGAGCTTCAGCGGCGCCTTGTCGCAGGTAAGACCTCCTCCTCCTCTACCTCTTCCTCCTCCTCCTCCTCCTCTTCTCCCTCCTCCCCCTTCTCTTCCTCCTCCTCCTCATCCTCCTCCCCTTTCTCTTCCTCCTCCTCCTCCTCGTCGTCGTCCTCCTCTTCCTCCTCCTACTTCTCCTCCTCCTCCTCCTCCTCCTCCTCCAAGTTTTGGTAGAGTCATTTTACTCCATACGACTCAAGCGGAAGACGTTCATGGATTTCGATAGTCTCTCGTAGTAGTAGTGCTCAGGTTCGTCATGGCTTCAGAGAGACACTCGATGTTTTGTAGCATAATATTAGAAAAAAATGAGACTTTTGGTCACTTGGAGAATATCCGGGTCAAGTCAGGCTCCAGAGCTTTGGATATGCGATAATAGAATGCGAAAAGTTCTGCTAACGGGACCAGTAGAACTTGGGTTGTGTGTGTAAGTGTGTGTGTGTGTGTGTGTGTGTGTCAGTTTTAGAAAAGCTTTAGACCTAGTGAGGTTCATGTAAAAATCCCTGAGTAATTCATGTTTTGCCAGAACTCAGTCATTCCTTAAGGACAATCTTGATTGTATTTCGATTATGTCAAGAGTTTGGTACTACAGTTTCCCCTCTTCATCTTAATCAACCCTTCATCTCATTCACAACGCACTTGTAAAGAGCTATGTCAGGTTCGAGGAGAGTCCCGTGCTAGAATGTATGAGGAGAGTCCCGTGCTTTGATGTATGAAGAGAGTCTCGTGCTAGAATGTATGAGGAGAGTCTCGTGCTATGATGTATGAGGAGAGTCTCGTGCTAGAATGTATGAGGAGAGTCTCATGCTAGAATGTATGAGGAGAGTCCCGTGCTATGATGTATGAGGAGAGTCTCGTGCTAGAATGTATGAGGAAAGTCCCGTGCTATGATGTATGAGGAGAGTCTCGTGCTAGAATGTATGAGGAGAGTCTCGTGCTAGAATGTATGAGGAGAGTCCCGTGCTAAAATGTATGAGGAGAGTCCCGTGCTAGAATGTATGAATCTTAACAAAAAGAAGTTTCATACATACAGTGATCTCAAACGACATTTCTTTGAAAGGGTCAAAACAAATGTCTTGGGTTCTATATGGATTCCTGCTAACACTTTACCTCTGTAAGGGCGCTGAAGAATTCCAGCGTCTGTGAGGCAGAAGAAGAGTTACGGGTTCCACAGGAGCCCTAAACAGACCCTGGCCTCTGTGGTAGTGAAAGACCAAAAGAAGATCCTTTAGTCTACACGGAGTCCAGATTATAAGAGGGATCTAATAAAGTCTTGGACTCTCCAAAGGTTATTGGAACTGGGCTTTATGAGTTCTCGCTAAAAAAAAAAAAAAAGTATGGGTTCTTTCGAGATTTCAGCAAACACCTGCAGCATAGTTAAGATGAGCCATAAATGCATGGGAACAGTACGGGAGGTATCAAGGATCTCACCTTAATCAGTGCTTCACAGAATGGAAATCACCATTGGATCCTAACGAGGCTGTTGTGGTTGTGGAAGGGAGCAGAAACTCGTGGAATAATGTTTTCAAAGTGGAGAGACATACATATTTTTCAAACTGTGTAAATACTGTCACTCATCGACTGGAATTTATACTAGTGCTTCATAGAAACTCTGGGCCATGTAAAAACTTTATGATACATATTCCAAGAGCATTAGTTACCTCTGAGTCGACTGGAAAACTGAGATCTCCTTGGCTCTCTCACTCTAGCCGAAATCTCGACTCGAAAGGATCTGTACCAAAATCCTGTCTTCTTAATCGTGCGGGTAACACATAAACCCTTGATAAGACTGAGCAACAGATCCCAGCGTTCTGTTGGATCTTTGTTAACACCCATGAGTGCCTTAAAGACTAGTGACGTTCTTAAGGTTCTTATCTGTATTTTGTATAAGATATTCGGAGTTTTATAAAGATTCTCACGATGTCATTCACAGCGTTGGGCTATGGTAAATGTTCGAGCTCTGTAGGATCAGTGAGAGAGAGAGAGAGAGAGAGAGAGAGAGAGAGAGAGAGAGAGAGAGAGAGAGAGAGAGAGAGAGAGAGAGAGAGAGAGGAAGCCTGGGACATTGATTATATCTTTAATAAAAGATTACCTTAGCATTTGGAATCATAGATTTTTGCTGGGTATGAGGGTGATTGAACTTTATACAAGAGCTCATATTTGATGAGCAAGCAGGGATATTTACACATCTCTAAGCAGTTTTTCTTCTTTCTTGTCCGTCTCAGGATGGGGTTGTAAGTTGCCATATCAGCGATACAACTTTTCAGTAATTCTATTTATGTGGTAAGGAATACATGAGTCTAATTCATTGTTTCCATATTTCTGACAAAGGAAACTGGTGGATTTCACAGCTATGCATCATCTTGGTTAAGTCGTCTACACAGAACTTTTTGTAACTTAAATGTATACGTCCGCAGGTCAACGTCTGGGACTATGTGCTGAGCGAGGAGACGATAGCCGAGGTGGCTGCCTGCGAGACCGACCCTCAGGGTAACTACGTCTCCTGGCAGGGCGGATGGAAGCTCTCCAACCTCACAGAATACGACGTTCCTCTACAGCACTTCTGCCAGAAGACCACAGATTCCATCTATTTCTGGTTCCCAACGTCACCACGAGCCTTTGCCTTCTACATCTGCGAGGCCCTAGGCACTCATCTACCTCTCCCAACTACCATGGACGAGGTAGACTTCTTCTTCAATCTGTCGACCCAAGCGTGGCCAGACGAGCCCTACCGCTGCAGGGTCGACTTCTGGACCTCTATCGTCGACCTGAACGACGAGGACACCTGGGTTACCCACTACGATAATGTTGTCGTTCCAGATCCAGTCTGGATGGATGGCGAGCCCAACGGCGTGATCTACGAGAACTGCGGCGGGATTGAGCCCTTCGGTCTGGCAGATATCGACTGCCTGACCAACTTCAGGTGTGCCATATGCGAGGTCCCCGACCTCCAGATCTTCTCCCTCCTCGGGACTTGTGAGTTGGAGCTGCGGAACGTCTACTTCATCGCCTACCAGGAGGAAATGGGGAGTCTTATCTTTAGGGGATATGGTGAGTACCATATACGCAAAGTGGGCGGGGAATGGCTGTGGATTAACGTAGTTGAGAACAAGACAGTGGCTAAGCTTGAGGCCAACGCGCCACACAACATGCCCATGGGACGTCGCGTCTGGCATATTGAAACGAAAGTTTGCGACCAAGCAGGAGGTACTCGAACCTTGGTCCTGACGCCTTGCACAACGGGAAGCTACACTTGTGATGACGCCACATGTATCCCTCTCGAGAATCGCTGTGACCTCAAGTACGACTGTCTTGACCGTAGCGACGAGGTCAACTGTGAACTGGTCAGCAAGCCTGAAGACTACAAGAAAGACCTGCCACCGAGAATCAGTAATGAAGAAGATGACGCGAGTTTACCGGTGATGCTACACATCAGCATCGAGTCTGCGGCCATCTCCACGACGGGCATGACGATGCAGCTGTCATACCAGATGCAGATGACTTGGTTCGACGACCGCCTCACCTTCCGCAACCTGAAGGTTAACGACAGCCTTAACAAGGTGCCCTTCACCAGCATGATGGAGCTGTGGTCGCCCACCGTCGGGTTCGTGAACACGGAGGGGAACCAACACACCGTCATGGACATAGAGACTAACCTGTACCTCAAGCGGTTGATGACACCCAGCCAGGGAGACAACAGTGCCCCTGGGGAAGGTAAGTTTGCTGCATGTCTGACGCTCCTGCAGGATTATAATATATTCAGGAGTCTTCTCGGTGCAATATCACGTAGATCTGATGCCATAGGTTGAGACAACTGTAAATTCAATACATAAACTACAAGTTAAAGGTCTGTGTCTGTTCTCAACCTATCATTCAGTGTGATAGAGATTCATCTGTAGTTGTTGGTGTCATTATCTAACCAGCAACACTTGTAGCTGTTGGTCTACTAAGCTGACGAGCAACATTTTTCACTTATAATGGAGGCAAAGCAAAATTGTGAGGACGTTATCTCTCATGAAATTTTCTTCTTCCTTCTCAGACTCCTTCGTAATTGTAAAACAAAATCTGCGGGAGTGGAGCAGGAAGAAAAGAGAGTCATTACTGAATATATATGTGTGTGTGTGTGTGTGTGTGTGTGTGTGTGTGTGTGTGTGTGTGTGTGTTCAAAGAGTTTTGTTTGGTTTTCTGTTATATCCACCATGTGACTCGCAGTAATATTCTCATCATGATTTATTCTCCTCCGTCGTAGAGACACAAGTCTGGGCACATGCCTGAAGGTTAGGTCATGACTGGCAGTAAGAATACGAGATCTGGTAAGACACGATGACCAAGTCACCTGATGCTGACATGTCATATCCAGGGATTCAGGATGATGTTAATTGTATTGATAATGATAATTAATGCTGAATTATTGTCTACTATATGTATTGATCGACGGTTTATTTGTTATCAATACTCATATGGATCGTCATAAACATTTCCCTGGTAACAAGACGTATTGAAGGCTCTTACACCTGGATCTCGGAGGTGACTTACATGTGTTGTGTCTTCATCACTGGTGGATCATATGAGTGATTCTTCTGTCCTACAGCGAGGTGATCGCCCCCCGATCGTGCCCCCATGACTGGTCACAATGGAGATAAGGTAACTAAGGATGTCACCTTCGTCGCCCTTACTGGACGAGACCATCTCTCACGCACACCTGCTGCTTCAACAAAGCCAAGTGAAACCTGATAAAACGTGTCTGTCAGATGGTTTCCCACCTGGTGTGTTCGCACTGCTTCCAGTCCAGTGGATATTAGCCACAACGACATTATTCCATCGTGCTTTTCTTCCTCCAGTATTAACCCTAATTCAAGGATGAGGGCAAAGGTGTTTACAATTCTTAGGAAAGGAAACTGACGAGACCCATAATGATTACAGAGGAATTAGCGTAATTACCTGCATTGCCAAAATTGTATGAGACGGTGTTACGTGCGCGATTAAGTAACTGGTACCATCCGACATTCACGGAACAAGCCTGGGCACGGAAGAACCGTGGCTGTGTGGAACACATAGCTACTCTGCGTCTCCTGACACGTACGGCAAGGAGGAAAAGGAGGACACTTTTCGTGACATTGAGTCCTACAAGGCATATGATTTAAATCCTCGGCAAAAAAAGAAATTCAGTCGTCAAGTGGTTGGGATGTGGGATGGTAATGCTAGCAGCAATAGTGTCAATGTATCATGTAACATTGTGGGCGCTGCAGTCTTGACCGCCACGTATTGTGGGCGCTGCAGTCATGACCGCTATGTATTGTGGGCGCTGCAGTCATGACCACCACGTATTATGGGCGCTGCAATCATGACCACCACGTATTGTGGGCGCTGCAGTCATGACCGGCACGTATTGTGGGCGCTGCAGTCATGACCGACACGTATTGTGGGCGCTGCAGTCATGACCGACACGAGTTGTGGGCGCTGCAGTCTTGACCGCCACGTATTGTGGGCGCTGCAGTCATGACCGCCACGTATTGTGGGCGCTGCAGTCATGACCGCCACGTATTGTGGGCGCTGCAGTCTTGACCGACACGAGTTGTGGGCGCTGCAGTCTTGACCGCCACGTATTGTGGGCGCTGCAGTCATGACCGACACGTATTGTGGGCGCTGCAGTCATGACCGCCACGTACTGTGTGCACTGCAGTCATGACCGCCACGTATTGTGTGCACTGCAGTCATGACTGTTATGTTGGATGTCAGGCAAGGCTCTCAAGTGTCATGCTTCTCATTTGTTCTTGGTATTTGTTGATGAATTGATAAAAGTTATTAAAGATTAGTGTGACCCAGAAGGATGTTTACAATGGTTGCATAATTCAGTCTTGATGGATGATACTGTATTGCTCTCGATAAGCAGGAACTACAAGAAGCTAGAGACAGCTAATGAGTACTGTCAAGATTATGGTATGGTAGTAAATACCAGCAAAACAAAATATCTTTTTGCAATCACTAGTGAAGATGGGGACACAGAGCTGATCCACGTGAACGAGTTGATTACAGAACACTGTACCAGTTAAGTGTATTTGGGTTCACCGTTCATAAATGATGGTACTGTGTCCTCAATGTTCAGTTACGTACAAAGAATAATCTGTGTCACGTTTTGATTGTTTGTTTTTGATTGTTTGTATCTCTCGTAAAAAAAAAAGAAAGACCAATGATGTCCCATCCATTGTGAAGCGGAGGGTGTTTAATGCAGCGTTGATCTGGTGCCTTATGTATGTGTGGGAGTCTTGGGTGAGTGCAGACCGTCAAGCCTGTCTTCATAAGAAGGTCGACCTCGAGCCTTGTGTGTTACGGTGAGGGAGGCTAACTAACACCTCAAGATAAACAGAATCAACGTAAGTTTTTGTTTCATATAATTTGGTCTGATGGACCTTGGTTGCTTGACGACCCCTACTATCACTTGCCACTGGAACTAAGATCGACTCACATATACGATAGATGATTATTAAGAGGAAATGTTTGTAACATAATAGCTAAGTCAGTTTCATCAAGGTGTCTCGTATATAAGGATATACACTCTAACTTTTCACCACACGAGGTATGCAAGACCAAACACATGTTAAGCGAGGTACACTGCGTGTCGTGCACTAGATCCCGTGTATGAGGACAGACACACAGCTGGGTGGTGGACACAGGGGCGAGGGGATGGGAGAGGGTGTGGTCGTCAGCCACAGGGGCGTTGATGTGTTTATGGCCTTATGCAGAGAGAGACACGTGGTAGAACACGTGTGTCCCTAACACAAACAGTCAGAAGACAGTATGATATCATGAGGCTGGAAGACCTTTTTGGTGAAGGTATTAATCATGTAACGTCATGCATATCGATTCATGGTATTTTACTGTTGTATAAACAATGGTGTCAGCTTAGTGATCTATGTTTGGAGTATTTTCATGTGCATTGTGTTTCATTATTTTGTGGAATTTGGCTGCTTTTTGTTCTTAATTTCATTGTCAGCTTCTCTTACGTTTTATATGTTGCAATGTATCATTTGTAATTGAAGCTGTGGTCAATAAAGTATCTATCTATCTATCTACCTATCTATCTGTGAGTGTGTCATTTTTTTCGTTTTTTCAGTATGCGTATTTTATCTCTTCAGTCAACTTAGAATATCAGCCTATGTCGAAGGTATCTTGGAACACTGAATTCTTTTTTGGTATTTTTTTTGAATAATTGAGTGACTTTCGTCATAGTCTTTGTGGACACATGAATATCGTGACTTGGATGGGCTTTGGGGTGGCATTTTTTTGTTGTTGTTTTTTTATTCTCTTTGGATTTGATTTATTGTTCTGAGCAGCTCACGTTAAACCCCACAGTCGTTTCTGGCAATGACCTCAGAAATTCAATGCATGTTTTATGGATAATCAGATCAATCATCTTTCATCATCACTCATATTTCACTCAGACATTCATATAAAACTTACTTTATCAACAAATATTGGCATTTCTCTATATTTTCTTGTACTTGTCTTACAAGTAGATTCCTTCTTTGTTGCGCAAACCTCAAAAATTAATAATTTGCTTTGAACATAGAGTTATGATTTCCGGACTTAAAACATCAAATAAGTGACCCATGAGTGTAATTCGCTTTGAAAGACATGTAGTGAAGTAGTAATGAGACACGAGCTTCTGAACAGATGATTTGATTCTCAACGTTTCGACAGTTTCAAACAGCTCACACTAACACGCCACAGTAGTTCCTCCAACTGAGTTATGCGCAATGTTGTTGGATCACGGTCGCTGTGACGTGGCTCTCCTGGACTGGTCAGATACTTTCACTTGGCCAATCGCATTGGAGTAAGCTTCGCCTACCAATCTAACGGTCGCTGTAGCCTATCTCTAACTACTTTATTGCTACTACTAACTACTGTGCTGATGTTGTAGGCTGTTTCTACAGCTTTTCCTCCGTTGTCTGTCCAAGCTTCTGCGTCTTATCTGTAGCTCCCTCCGTCTGGAGAAGTGTCTTCCTTCTTCTGTATGTATACAACGATTGCGTTGGTCATTTTGTTGTTTCTTTCGTCGTTCCTGTGTTCTCCTATCGTTTGTATCAACACCTCTACCACGAATGTCATGTTGCATACTCTCCATAGAATTCTGCACACCATACTTCTCTCTTGTGTATGTTTCGATATTTCATCTTTTGCTTTGCCTCCTATCTTGAAAAATATAGTGTGAGACACTACTGTCGTCTTCTCCTAAGGAAGACTAATGACGAAACGTTGAACACGGAGTCAAAAGCGACTAATATCTAGTGTCTCATTGTTACCATGCAAACAAGTAATCCATCTTGGTCTCTTTTTATAGTGGAATTATTCCTGGGAGAGGGAAACCCTCTCATTGTCTCGAGGAAGTACAGTACCACTTTCAGCTGTGACTTCAACCTGGTGCTGTATCCATTCGACATACAGCAATGTGACATGCACCTCCGGATGCTCTCAGCCTCGAAGACCTATTTAAAGTTCAACAAGACGTCCACCTTCGTTGCTTATCATGGTAGTGAACTTCTGCTGGAGTACCAGGTTCGTGTGCATCTCGTAGCACTTGAAGCAAATACTGACAGCCTAATGAGTTTCCAAGTGTAGACATTATACTGAACATTGTACATTGTCGATGTATTTGCTAACTGGGATACATTTTCACCCACAGTTGGAACAGCCGAAACTCATCTTTGACAGTGATAAAGAATTCAGTGAGTTGAGAGTTCGAATCCCGCTCCACCGACGCTCTGGTTATGCGATCCTGAACATCTACACACCCTCTCTGATCCTTCTTATCATCTGCTATGTGAGCCTCTTCTTCCGTCCACACATCCTTGAGGTCCGGGTCATGACAACTCTCACCTCGCTTCTCGTGATGGCTACTCTATTTACCCAGGTAAGTGAGACGCTTCACTTTGTCGTACAGACAGACTCCCTCTGTGTGAGGGGAACGTAGTGCACGTGTTTCTGCACACACAGCTCACGCCTCAGTTTGCTCTATCGCTGCCAATATTACTAAATAATGAAAAGGTTGGTTACGAAATTCATTATGACTTGCTGGGGGTAGATTTTGTGGATATTTCACTGGTCCAACAACTAGCAGTATCGAAAGCCATTAGAATGCGTAAAGACTCAGCAACTCACGTGTACACAGCGTCCATATCATAAATCATCTCTCAAGCACAGTTATTCAGTATATGAAATTCTCATACATGAGCAACCGCTACATGGATACAAATCCTACAAAATGCGTGCCTCTCACACTACAATCTTCAGTTACTGACAATAAGTCATTACCAATATGTCAAGTAAACTTGCTTTCTAACTGGCTATGTCCTCAGTATATTAGAACTCTTTTCGGACTCAATTTCTGTTTACGAAAGCTATTTCTTAACCTAAACCTAGTTGGAACGGCTAAAATAACTTTGTGATATCATTAGTCAAGTCAGCTGCAAAAAGAAATTAATATTCTTAAAAAAGGAAATGGAAACTGTTTCGTCCAGGTCTAACTAAATCTTTATTTTAGCCCATCTTCAGCATAGTTCGATCGGGTAAGTTAGGTTAGATGAGGTAAAACGGTTTTTGAAATAAACCCAAACATTTGTTCACAACTCTTGACTCACAGTATATCCATCAGAGAAGGGTCATGTCTGGCGCTGGTGCTGCTTCCAACACCAGAGGATCTCCTGGTGATATCACAATAAGTAGAAGTAAAACGCCAGTGACGTGAGTGCCACTCGTGCAACCATGTACAAGTGATGACAGAATACAACGACTGTTGATTGTATCACATGGCGTCATGGAAGCTCAAGCACATAAGTAAAGCAAGTCACGACTTCTTAATCTAGTTACAAATGATAATCCAGTCTCCCCTTCAGCCCCCGATTCAATCCACTAGTCCGCTGTTCCCTTCAATCGCTTTTTCTCAACAAGCGTCACCCTGTTTTCATTTTCTATTCAACAGTCCTTCTTCTGAAGCATCCATCTCTTTCGCCTATTCCCTTTCCCGTTCTCTATTATCACTTTACTCACTTTTAGACAGTGCCTCATTTCTCAGCTCCTGTCCTTCAGCATCCTCAGGTCCTATTCTTCAGCGTTCTCACTTGCTTTCCTTACGCGTCGTCACATCTCTTCCTCAGCGTCCAAACGTCCCCCCTCAGCCACAACTGGTGACAGCTCACCATCTTCATCAACACCGTCTCTCCCTCACCACCAGGTCTCCGCGTCGCTGCCCAAGACCTCGTACTTCAAGATGGTGGACGTGTGGCTCCTCTTCTGCATCGTGATGAGCTTCCTGATCATCATCTTCCACGCCATCATAGACAACTCCCTAGGAGAGCTGACACCGAGGGAGAGTCCCTCTTCACTCTTCTCACCGCCGAAGAAGGTCCAGCCTCACTCCCCAGGCAGACGTACACCCAGTAGGGACTACGACGGTCACACCAACGTGAACAAAGTTGCGACGACGGTGATCGCCGTGTCCCGCGTCATCATCCTCTTCCTCTTTGTTCTCTTCAGTCTAATATACTGGTCGTATATCTTCAGCTAACATGGGTGACTGCTTGACCCAGCAGTCATGTGCTTCTGGGTTGAGCAAGATTCCACTTAAATTATTCGTTTGCATCTGAGATTGGTGTGTGTTACTCTAGTAAATCTGTTTCCTGGTTGTTTATCATCTTCAGTTAATCCATTTGCCTTTCAGTTCCGTTCTTTAGAACGTCTAATACAATAGGCCATAAGCCATGCACGTTTCCTAGCACTCTGATAATTTACCCTTTGAAACAGCTCACTAAACGTTTCAAACTATGGTTTGTTTCTCTTCTTTTCTTCTTGTGTTGAATAAGCTCACAATCATTGACTTCACTTGGTAGACGATATAGTTTTGTGAAGAATGGAAGACCCAGTAAAAATTTTCTCATCGGACTCAGCCTGTGGCTTTCAACCTCAACTCATCATCTTGCCTACCGTGTTTATGTTCCGTTAGCGTCACGTACTGTGTAAGCCTTTCCTGGCGTGAGTTTCTCTGCTCTCTTCACGTGGTGCTCATTGTTTTCATCCTTGTTTGGTAGTAACTGATATGTTACTCTTGATGTCCCTTACCCTTACAACCTTTGCTCTGGTGTCATTTGCATTGTTGTTCCGTGGCGGATTCTCCTAATCCTTACTTGATATCAGACACTTCTTAACCTATGCTTCATCTTACTCTTGCATGGTGTCAGATTCCCCTTAACTCATGCCTTAAGTTAATGGTTTCAAAGCCTTTTTAATCATCTTGTTTTACGGTATATATTTTCTAGCATTTCTTGGCGTAAATTGCTCTAGTGTTCTGGCTAGCTGTATCCTTTGCATACTATCACTTGCTCTGTTACTATTGAATGGTGTGTTGCCTACCTGGTAGTTATTCTTCGGCTCTATTTAGTGTTATTTGCTCTACTGATCTTACCTAGTGTTATTGTTCTGTTACCGTAATTTGTTGTCAAATACTAGGTAGGATTTGTTGAGTTTAGTGTCTGTTACTCTGTTATCCTCACATGCTGTCAAACGCTGTATAACACTTGTTTGGTGTTAACTGCTATTTCATCTTTGCTTGGTGTCAACAGCAAATTTTCGTCGTTTGGTGTCAAACGCTTCACAACCTATGCTTGGTGTCACCTGCCACACAAGTCCTGCGTTGCTCCAGATCACCTACAACCTTTGCCTGATCCTGTTATATGCTTTACAGGTCTTGTCTGACTTCACAAAAGTTACTTCATGTCACTAGATATGTATTCAACATTTCCTTGGCATCATTTACTGAAAATCTCTTTGAAAGGTCATTCATTGTGTAGGTCTTAGTTTGTCTCATGTCCTCTGTTACTCTCAGTTCGTTCCGAATTTTCCAAACTTTGTGTTAGATAGTGTAAATACTCCGCCTGGTGTTCAATGATGTTGAATTTACACCTGAAGTTAAAAAATGTTAAAGTCTTCCCTTGATGCTGAATAACCCACACTCACAAACGACACCTGTGGGAAATACGTGTCCAACTCTTCAAACGTGTTTCGTGAGCTTCATAGAAATTTTCACCCATGAATAGAAATGAATTGATCCTGACTTATAGATAATCCTCTATGGTCCAATACATGAAGTCTACTCTAAGACTCCCCACACATAATGTTTTGTGTCATTAACTCCAAGGGATAATGTTGAGCATATTCTAACCACCAGTTTGTGTTTAGTTATATAATTTCAAGAAATTAACGAGTGTATCGTACGTTTGCCATCTTTGTCTCCCACATCATCACTACAATACGTTTTAGTGACGTCAAACATATTGGATAGTGTAAATTTCGTTGTATCCAGTGACTCAAGCTTCTAAAATCTATGGGTCTTTTTATATGTTTCGTTCGGAATCCTTTTGACTCTAGGCTGTCCAATTTCCTTTGAAATATACTTTGATTCTAAGGTTCTAACTTTTTTCTTTAGACAGAGACTTGTTTTATGGCCCACCACTTTCACTAAGAGGACATAGCCTGTGGTGTTCGACCCTCATGTCCACATCTCGTTTCGTGGTTCATGTAATAACATTTATTGGACGCGTTTAATAAATCGTTATCTTCCTGGTTTTCCCTTCATTACCCTAGAGTAGTGAGAAACACTGTATGCAACAACCACTACTGGAAAGAGAAAATAGAAGCGGTGAACCTACCTAAGGGTAAAATAAATGCCAAAGAAAATCATCTGAACTCCTACTGAATTGAAATTTCACCATAACAAAGAGAGAGAGAGAAAAAAAAACGATACAAGATACATACAGGTAATATCGTCGTTGTTACGTTATCATTATTGCCAGTAATACTTACTGGAGATTATTATTTGATAGTTGATGATGTTCAAATGAAATTACCATAAGGTCCCGTACCCATGGTTTAAGTAAAACCTCTTAATTCAGACTTTAATGACCCAACTAGGCCAATGAACCGCCAAACATACTTTGACTACTCACTTTCCTGTAGGCTAAGGAAAAGCCAATAACCTTCTTATATTCAGTACCTAATTAGAATGACATGGGTCCGCGTACGTTTACACAAAATATCTAAGGCTACTCACAGTATCAGAAATAATGTGGCCTGCCTCCTAACACAAAAGTTGATAATAATTAAACATCCTAATCCACAATCGCAAGGTTCTTCTTGTTCTCTGGTGCTAAAATGATTCATTTGAGTGTGTAACACATAGTCTCAGCTGGACTTTTAGTAGTAACTGGAATAACCGGGTCTCGAGCTTTCAGTCGGTCACTCGGCCTCCATGCTGGCGTAAGGGCCTTAGCTTACAGCATGTGCGTCGGATCCTGAAATTCAGTCATATACAAATAACGAAGTGTATCCTACGGTCTATTCTATTTTGTGTTTAGTGGTAATGGGTGGATGATTGGAGAAGATGTACACAAAGAAATACAAAGGATAACTGTTTCTTTTCCTGCACCTCGAAGCTTTGGAACTCTTTACCCTCTAATGTCTTTCCCACTAGCTATGACCTGGTGCATTTTAAAAGAAAGGTTTCTCAATTCCTCTAAAACTCGGATATACATTTCCTTGTCTCTTCTTTTTCCCTTTCATTAACCTCCTCATATTTGAGATTCTGCCCGGTCTTGATGTAGACTTTTGTCCATGAGTGGAGCCTTTAAAGTATTCTAAAAAATACCTGGGTCCATTCACAGATATATGATAAGTTAAGGGTAAAGAGGACCATCACTATGTATCCACTTACTGTACAAGATTCAGGTAATCTGGAACACGAGCGCTGTAATATGAATATTTCGATGAAAATGAAATTTAGTTTTTCGCATGATAGGTTCTATCGAGGCTTTTTGTGAGAACCGACGAGATCAGAGACATAAACCTTAGCTTAGTTGTAGAAGAAAAGTAACGAGATGACCAGAGAAATCTATCTGCAGCATTTACGATGAAAGAAAACGAATATACCAGTTGAAGAAAAAAGAAAGAATCAGAGAAAATGGATTCTCTGATGCATGATGTATAGGGAACGCCTTTAAAGTTTAGCTTGACTTAAAGTACTCTGTTCTGTCATATCCTCTGATACTGTCACCATCCCAGCCTAAAACGTAAGGTGCTTTAGCTATGAGGCTTTCCATTGCATCATCATTCCAATACAAAAAACATCTGAAACGATATATGTTCTATCTCCGTCACGTCTGTTAGCGTTAGACAAATTTCATGTAATAGCTGTATACATATGTGATGACCTTAAATATATTGGTGGATCATTTGACCCCAGCAAGTGGACATGTGAGTTGGTTAGTGGGAGTGTTAGGGCAGCAGTGGAAGGTCTACACCTGGGATGGTTCACGCTTGGTATGGTCCATACTTGGGATGGTTCCATACCTGGGATGGTTCACACCTAGGACTGTCTACATCTGGGATAGTCCACACCTGGGATAGTCCACACTCGGGATGGTCCACACTTAGGATGGTCCACATCTGGGAATATTCACACCTACGATGGTCCACACCTTGGACGGTCCATACCTGGGATAGCCAACACCTGGAGTAGTCCACAACTGGGATGGTCCTCACCTGGGGTAGTCCACAACTGGGATGGTCCTCACCTGGGATGGTCTGCACTTCAGAAGTCCCAAGCTACTGCGCCATTGACGACCATTCTCCCCATCTTCTGCAGCCATTCGTCACATCCCTAGTACACAACTTACCTTACCCTATCCTGCCAGTGTAGGCTGACGGGCAGTGAGGTAACTTATTGAAATGTAATCATAGTTCATGATTAGGCCAATGCAACAGTACTCTATAACTAACCACTAAACCTCAAATAAAAATTACAGCTTACCCCAGCGTCACACTTCAGTAACCATTGCGTACAAATTCCCTCATCCCAAACACATACAACAGTGACAGAACACATACACATTGAAATAACACGAAAAAAAACATATTTCTAAGCAGCCAACCTCCTAAGTCAGTCATGAATTCTCTCCCACCAAACATAAACTCATCAGAAACCACACTTCCCAGACAAACACGAGTTACACTCCCCGTTTATGTCTTGGACATTATCCATAACTACAACATTACAAATACCATTTTAGGATACCCTAAGACTCTTAACTCTACGATGCAGCTTTCTGCACATAAACACACGCACATCACAACACTTTATGACCTCTGGTTCCGACCGGTGGACGTAGCTACCTTTCTGAGAGCTACAGAAACCTCATGAGGATAGAGGGGGACTCCTGGGGCGGGAAGATAAGGTAATATATATATATATGTATATATATATATAATATATATATATATATATATATATATATATATATATATATATATATATATATATATATATATATATATATATAGAGAGAGAGAGAGAGAGAGAGAGAGAGAGAGAGAGAGAGCTTTCTCACAGTGCTCAAGAATTGGTATTCGAGGAGATGGAACAAGACGTGAGCATACCCAGCTGAGAGTGATAGACATAGAATTTTAGTCAGAGAACCCTTCGAGGGTAGAACTATACTGTGTGTGTCATGGAAAATCTTACGGGTCAAAAAGAGGTCGAGTGTGTTGAGATCGTGATCGTGACGATCGGAAACTCGCTCTGGCTGTTGCGATCGATATTCATTCAGGATCGTTAAGGAAAAGAAATGACTTCAACTCCACAAAGATCGTTTCAAGAAGAGTTTGACTAGTTCTTATGTTGCCTACTGGATACGAAGACAATAATTCATGGCAGGAGGTCAAGTAAACGAAGAGCTGTGCGTAGCTGTAGGAACTGGAGGGAAAAATACGTAAGACAGGAGCAAGGTTATGTAACGCAGACAGACAAGGAAGAAAGTGGCGTAAAGTTGGACGAGCAATGGTTATATCCTTACTGAAGTAAGTACAAATACCACCCTTGGAGCGGAACGCTGTTAGGAATTTATACAGTAAGGTTTCACAACGTAGAGTGGAAGCAGCCTTGTGCAGTCTGGTGTCGGAATGATCAGGGGAAGAAGTAGAAAGACGGTGTTCTGCATAGGCGAAGTTGAATATGAGATAACAGATATTAGAGAAATTAATAAAGGAGGAACCCGGTCTAAGTGCAGTGTTGTGAAGAGACGAGGTGGATCCTTAATCGATCCATGACTGTGAGGAGAGTGTTGGAAACAGTCCAGCCTTCTTCGAATGGTGGCGCGTGAGAATCACGGAATTGGCGTATTGTAGTGCAGGGCATTTTCGTTTCGTAAGCTGGAGGAGATAAATCTCGGTGAGTTACGTGTAAAGTGTAATGCATGAGGTGAAGAGAGTGTGAGGCTTTGGATTAAGTGCCAAACAACCCAAGTTTAGGTGAAGAAGAAAGAAAAAAGCAACATGGGGTCAGGTATGGAAACGTGGCAAACCTCTGCAGTGTTGGCTCACTGTGGCGTCATCACTAACCTCATCATGATTTCCAAATGGGAGTACCTCCCCGATCTGTGGTTGCCTGCCACACACACTACCTACCAAGTTGTGTGTATGTGTGTGTGTGTGTGTGTAACATACTGGACTCAGCCTGAAATTAGTTACGACACGAGAAAGGTTGATAAAGAATAATGCAACTAAAACCTGACTGTTGGATGTTTTCGAGGCTGTTTGTGATTGCGAAAGAAGTAAGAAGCATAGAGGTTAACACGGTAAAACTAGCAAGTTAAATACATGACTATGGGAGAGATCGTCGTGAAATCTCTATAATGACAGAGGTGCAAATAACATGTCCATTGTGGGCTTGAAGCTAAGTATGTTCTCACGTATTAAGTGAACATGATTAACCCATGTCGACCGTATACCTCATATACGGACACACTTTGACAATATTTACATCTAACTGTAAAAAATGCTAAGGAATTTTTCTTTTTATTTTCGTATTATTTTCATAGTTCAAAGTATATAACATGAATATTTTCCCGCTCATTTCCAGTTTCCAGCTTGCTGAGTTGTTGTTACATGCAAATGTAATTCTCTTAATCATATAAACAGAACAAATAGTCGTGTATTGTTCATTTGAGTATTTCATAAGTCTATTTCGTACAAGCCAAAGTCGGGACCTACTCCATACTGCAAAGAAAAAAAACACAGGCAAGTCCTGCAGGGTGCATGCTACGCCAATCGTATCGGCGTTGTCCAATAGGAAACTCTAGGGTAAAATTTTTCAAAATGATTGGTTCCGGCACGACTGTCCATCACGTGACCCCCTTGTTTTCCCGCCAGTGTAGTGTGTCTTCATCATTGTCAGTCAGTGGTGCTCTGCTTCCCGTGCAGGGACACCATTCCGCGATCATTTACTGTTATGTGCTTGGATGCATGTTGTACTTGTGACGCTTGTTGAGCTGCTAAGTGCCCATCCTCAACACCAAGCTGCTTAACCATCTGACACTCTACACTCAGCTGACAAGGCCTATATCTCGAGGAGCGATTGACAAACATGTTTAGCTACGCCTTATAGGAGCTGCTTTATTGACTGCTAGCCTGCCCACAGAAGGTAGCTCATGAACCTTCGACAAGTGCCATCAACCATTCCTAGGTGTCCAAGGTCTTGGAGCGAAGCTTTTTCAAACAGTAAGTACATCAATTGCTGCGAGAGTTATAGTGTTAAGTCCACCAATTTGAGTCAAGTCACCTAGGTAAGTTGGAAGTTAGGCTACGAGTTTGATTTTATTTCGTTGCACAGTTATTTCAAGCCTCGTGGCGGTGTTTATTCGTGTTTCCTTATTCGTTGTCGTATTGTTCATGCCTGTTTGAGAGTGAGGATGGTGAGTGTGTATGGACGTGTGTGTGTATGGACGTGTTTCTGGCTGAGTGATCAGCAGCCACATCCAACCTTAGGAACTACAGAAGTGTGTGATGTTTTGGACATAAAGCGTGCGTAAGCGTACGTATCCATCCCTTGCACATGCATATTGTGGTACATTGTTAGTGATTTGTAAGACCGTAAGGAAACCGTTGCGTTCCTACGTGCCTGTGCCGTGGCTTTTACCTTGAGACCATCTTAGCCCCGGGGGTTGTCATTGGCACCCAGTGTAGCTAGCTTAGCTCAGTGTTTACCATGATGATCGTGATGATTCACTAAACGGTCATCATTGTAGCATTTGATACCCAAACAAAGGAATTCGCTGTCTTAAGTTGTTGTGTGACGTTCCGTTGTCATGTATCTCACACAGAGGTCAGAATATGTCGACAGCGGGATTGATTACGAGGTCCTTGTACTGCTGTGTATGCAGACAGAAATAGATCACTTTACCGATATTAGAATTCATTTGCCACGTATGATCTCGGTTCCATAAATTTGTCTGTGTCGGTTAGATGTAGCAGACGTTCGTTTTCAGCTATGTATTTATTTCTTACCTTGGAATTATCATCGAATTTCGGTATCTTACAATGTAGCCTAGTACCAGTATCACTGATACGTCCGTATTGAAGAGAGGACGGGTTCCAATTGTGATCCCTGTGGAACACCACTTGTTAGTCTAACCGTTATGTGGCTCGGTCATTAATCACTTTGTTTGCGAGCCATTCAACCCATGACCTAACTACTGAAGTACAACTCTATACCATGCGACTTGCCTGTTCTTAGTAAGATTTTATGGGGAACTTTATCGAATCTTTTATGAGAACCTGAGTACATGAAATTTGTTCCTTTACTTCCATCACACATGTTGATCATAGTACTAAAGATATCGAGTAGACTTGTTAGACACGAGCGATTTCTCCGTAAACCAAGTTGATAATCGTTGATTAAGCGGTGGTCTTCAAAATGGTTTACAATTTTGTTCCGGATGATTTTCCATAAATTTTCAAACTGCAAACGTGATGCTAGATTGCGGGATATTTGCTGGCTATTGACTTGTTACTTTTTTTTTTTTTCTATCTGGCGATTTTCCCCTTACAAGTGAATTACTGAAGAGAGCAGTCAATGGAGCATCTGCCTCCAAGCAAGGGCGTCAAGTACTTCAGGACTTGTGTTACAAACGGCCTTTTAAACAAATTATTGAGCACATATGAGACAGCAAATGTATTGGAACGTTTCACACAGCCTGACAAGAGGCACGGAATATTTACCATCTTGATATAGGGAGCGTTTAAAGTCACACAAGAATTACTGAGAATGACAAGCAAGTTGTTGCATGAGACTCCACGCATGAATTTTGGGTTTGTAAAACATAACACCAGGCAAGAGTTGAGGATCATATCACCCTAAGCAAGCGTTCCGAAACGTTATACATCAGTGAAAAGTTACTGAAAATGCGTGAGAAACCAGAGTCCAAATTCATCTTGAAAACATCCACGGAACTTTTCACTCTAAGCATGTATGACAAAGTTTTGACACCGAGCTAGAACTGCATAATGTTTTAACACCAAACAAGTTACAAAACACTGGTTGAACTGGAGTATTCGATAGTGACCTTGATCACTGTAGCATCTGATAGAAACGTGGGTAGTAGGGTCATGTCAGGTTAAACAGTTAAAACAGTAACTAACCAGCCTCAAAAGT
Source organism: Panulirus ornatus (assembly GCF_036320965.1). Classification (NCBI taxonomy): domain Eukaryota; kingdom Metazoa; phylum Arthropoda; class Malacostraca; order Decapoda; family Palinuridae; genus Panulirus; species Panulirus ornatus. Next base: position 76,070,137 of record NC_092243.1, on the reverse strand, counting down.
AAACCATATAAAACTTGCATTAGGAAACGTAGCACAGAGTATGACGTACCACATATGTGATACCACACATGGTCATAGAGGACAGGCTTCTAGTTTCTGCATATGAAACATATGGTAAATTGTACACTCAGCAGCAGGCTACACTGGACACTTAATGGGTTGAAGTCTACACCTGTGTGCAAATGGACCTTTGTGTTGCAACAGTTAGCGTTCCTGATCGTATATATGCATATATATATATACCACCCGACACAAACAGCTGCCACCCTATCGTCCAACAAATTCAAGTCTCGATATTTTCACTCTGTCTCCTAAACACTTTATGACTCCTTGTTACCACTTCCCTGTTTACCCCCTTCACCGTTGGTCACATTTGTTCTCTTGTTTTCATTGCACAATCAACCTCATAAAACATTTTATTATCCCTGAAGTATATTGATACTCACCTCAACTCTGATTTGTTTTTGATCGCAATTTCCCCCGTTAGCGAAGCAGCGCCAAGAAACAGAGAAAGACCCATCCACTCGTATATATATATATATATATATATATATATATATATATATATATATATATGTATATATATATATATATATATATATATATATATATATATATATATATATATATATATATATATAGTCATTCTGTATCGCTTACAGTGTTTTCCCTCATTTTTTACGTTCTATGTATTGTGGTTTGTTTATATACATGTTTACGTTTAACATTATTCGTTTTTCGACGTTATTTTTTCCTTTTTGTAGATTCCTTATGATGCCTCTCTGAAGACGAAAGCTTGATTGAAATAGAATGGATGATTTTGAGCACCCACCTAATGATGATAGAACAATACTGAGAATATTAGGGAACGTAAGAAAGAAGATTAATAACTAGATATGCTGTCGTATTCAATTCTATGTGCATTAGAGAAGAACTCATGTGGGTCGAATTGTTTTTCGTTATTTATTTTCATGTCTTCATTTATGTTTTAGTCCAGTGAGATTTATAGACAGCAAAAGTTGATGTAAAACTTGTATTGTTTTTTGTACTTGTGCATTAGAATCATTTCACATTTCTGAGAAGTATATATTCATAAACGTTTGCAAGGAACTTGTTATACTACACAGGATATTTTGAAGAAAATGTATATCTTGATTAGCACGTATTTTATGGCAAATATCAGGATATTTTGATGAAAATTTGTATATGATTAGCACGTATTTTATGGAAAATATTAACATATTTGGTGTTAGAATGAAGAGCCTTATGGTCTCTGGATCCCAGTCGAATGGGAGAGTCACCTGACCCAAGCGAGACCTTGGTAGTCCCATGTATACCACACACACAACTAGTGGATCAAATATGCTTAAAGTCTTCACTATCGAGGACGTTCCACATCAGCCAAAGATATAACCCCAGTAGATGAAGCTAAAGAGAACGAAAAGGATGAAGACGCTGGACTGGGATATAGCAATGAGGTATCTGGTATTCTTGTTGAGTCCTGGATGACTCTTGAAGAGGGATATGGAGGGGGTGATCTCTTTCGCGAGTGGCATCACCTTCGTCGGTATGGAGAGGGGCGAGGACCCCGTCATCCCGGGTGTGATGTCGACCAGGGAGTTGTCGATGATGACGTGGAAGATGATGATCAAGAAGCTCATCACGATGCAGAAGAGGAGCCACACGTCCACCATCTTGAAGTATGAGGTCTTGGGCAGCGATTCTGAGACCTGGTGTTGAGGGAGAGGCGGTGGTGATGAGATTGTAGGAGTGGCTAGAGATAAGGCGCTCATTTACTTTACTGGTGTATTCGCTTCCAGGAACTGCAGTTCTTGCAGCAGTGGAAACCAAACACATTGGCAAAAATCGTCAAAATACACTGCCCCATCCCTTCTCCATACTATGATAAATGTTCAGGCTAGGTCAAAAGACATTCTCTCTACAAATATTGAATATGTCACGTACGGAGAGTATTTGCCTCGTATAGCGTGATTACCTGTGCAAACAGTGTAGCCATCACGAGCAGCGAGGTCAGAGTTGTCATGACCCGGACCTCGAAGATGTGTGGACGGAAGAAGAGGCTCACGTAGCTGATCACTAGCAGGATCAGGGAGGGTATGTAGATATTTAGGATCGCATAACCGGAGCGCCGTTGGAGCGGAATCCTGACCCTCATTTCACTATACTTTCTCTTGTTGTTATACAGGATTTTGAGCTGTCCAAGCTGTAAAGGAGATGATAGATTTAAGAAGTGGTTACTGAAAACTAAAATCCGAAGAAAACATCGTAATTTGTATGTCATGAGTGCTTCAGACCTTCAGTAAGTGATTTAACAATGACTCGCATGTACCTGGTACTCCAGCAGAAGCTCACTACCGTAGTAGGCAGCGGAGGTGGCCACATCGTCCAACATGAGGTAGTTCTTAGAGGCCGAGAGCATCCGGAGGTGCATGTCACAGTGCTGCTCGTCGAACGGGTACAGCACCAGGTTGAAGTCACAGACGAAGGTGGTGCTGTACATCCTCGTGATGGTCAGAGGGTTCTCATCGCCAGAGAACAGCTCCACTGTCCAGGGAAAAGATAGAACATGAAGGTCTATGATATGGTTATCTGCCAGAGTACAGGAATAGTGTCTTAAAGTCCCAGTTTATACAGATAAAGGCACGATGTTGAAGCAGAAGGCTTGTCCCCACACGCCGCTTCTGTCGTCAGTTCTGTCAGGTGGAAAATAACTAAGGAGGACAACCGTGTGGTATTCAGAGAGTATAATGACGTGGAAATATTATAGGAAAATGCGAGTAGAATATATGATTTAATTTCAACCGGACACTCGGAGTAAGAGGGATTTTAGTTGCTACTTTGTAAAGGAAAAAGAGTTGGAAAATATGGATAACGTTTTCCTTCAACATGCTTATTCGTAGATAATGTCATTCAGGTGCTCGTCTAGCCATATCGTAAAAGTATTGATAATCTTTGCTTTGACAGTATCTAATGTATGTTTATTTCCATGCAAGTGGAACCTCAGACTGCTATTAGATTACATCTTCAAGTAACTTCATGCCGTTATTTCTGGTCAGTTAATCGTTCTGAGATGAGTAAATAATCGTATTTTGAAAATGAAGAATGACTGGAGCTGTTTTATGGTACACCAAATAGTCGCGCTGAGCCTATCTTGATACTGTTCATTGTTTATCTTTCCATGTCAGTTGCAATGCAGTATAATCTAATCTTTCTTGAAAATCTCTTATGAAATCTTTCTTATAAAGCTTTCTATCCTTAACCAGGCCTCACAAACCTTTCCATGCTTTTCCTCAGACGCTTCACATGCTTTGGCTCAATTCACTGACAACACGTCGACCACAGCATACCTTGATCATCCCAGTTCTCTCAATCCCGCGCACGCATTTCACCCTTCTGCATGTTCAGACCCCGATCGCTCAAGTTCCTTTTCACTCCATCCTTCCATATCCAGTTGGTCCCCCCGTTCTACTTGTTCCCTCCACTTCTGACAAATATCTTTGTCAACCATTATACACTCATTCTCTTCGTATGTTCAGTCCATTTCAGCACACCCTCTTCTGCTCACTCAGGCACTCTCTTTTTCGTACATCTTTCTTACCTTTCCATTTCTTACGCGATCAAACCACCTCACACCACAAAGTGTCCTCAAACATTTCATTTCGAACACATCCATCCTCCTCCGCACGGCCTTATCTAAAACACATGCCTTGCATTCGTATTATCTCTTGATGGTCTCAGTACTAATATTTCTTTGCCTCAGAATCTAAGGAAGCTGTCTGTTGTTCATGTTTACGATGTGAATGTACTCATTCTTTCGCTGTACTCTAAATTGTAGTCATAGGTATGGAATATATTGAGCATCACTGCCACCATATTTGAAACGACTATCCAATTCTGAATTCTGTGCTCATGTTCTGCGAACAGGTTTCGAATCTTGGGCTACGATGCGGAGGGCCGACTTAAACTAGATCCGTATTGGGATTGACCGCAGGTCCAGCACAACGAAAACTCAGTTTGAAAAAACTGCGTGATCATAACCAATACGAAAAGCTCAAAGATCAAAACAGAAATCTCTTGTATTTGGAGGAAGATTGAAATATGTACCAGGTTTATAGTACTGATTAGTGCTAAGTTATGATTTACTAGCAGGACTGTGGGTGTATGGCTAAGAACCTTTCTCCTCACAACTTGGCCCATTCTAAGATATTGAACAATATTTTCTTTAGCTTGGCATATGTTGCTACTTGCCGTTTAAAGAGAGTTTACTCAGTAATTAAAGACATGAAGTCTACCTGTATATTCCCTAAAGAAAAAATAAAGATAGCTTAACTGTACACCACAAGATGATGTCTTACCTTCCCCAGGGGCGCTGCCGTCCCTTCCTGAAGGTGGCAGCAGCCGCTTGAGGTATAACGATGTGTCGACATCCACCGTTGTGTGCTGGTGTCCGTCTGTGTTGATGAACCCGATGATGGGAGACCATAGCTCCATCATGCCATTGAGGGGCACCTTGTTGAGGCTGTCGTTAGTCTTCAGGTTGCGGAAGGTGAGGCGGTTATCGAACCAAGTCATCTGAATTTCGAATGACAGCTGCATCGTCATTTCTGTTGTGTAGATGGCAGCGGACTCTATGTTAATCAGGAGGGTTACAGGCAAACTGTCGGTGTCTTTTCCATCACTAAGTCTTGGTGGCAGATCCTTCTTGTAGTCCTCGGGCTTGCTGACCAGTTCACAGTCAACCTCGTCGCTACGGTCAAGACAGTCGTACTTGAGGTCACAGCGTTGCTCGAGGGGGATACATGTGGCATCATCACAAGTGTAGCTGTCGGATGGACATGGCGTCAGGAGAAGCGTTCGTACACCTCCTACTTGGTCACAAACTGTTGTTTCGAGGTGCCAGACACGGCGTCCCATGGGCATTCCGAAAGGCGCATTGATATCCATTCTAGCCAAAGTTTTGTTCTTCACCGCGTTGATCCACAACCATTCCTCTCCCTCCTTATAGATGGTGTACTCACCGTATCCCCTGAAAATAAGACCACCAACTTCTTCTTGATAGGCAGTAAGGTAGACATTCCTTAACTCGAACTCACAGGTCCCAAGAAAGGAGAAGAGCTGCAGGTCGGTAAACTCACACACAGCACATCTACGGTTGGTGAGGCAGTTAATGTCATCTACGCCATCGTTTTTAATGGCGGCGCAGTTCTCATAAAACATTCCATTTGGTTCCCCGTCGTTCCAGGCGGGCGTTGGTGCAAGGGCGTTATCGTAGTGGGTGACCCAAGTTCCCTCGTCGTTGATGTCATTGATGGAGGCCCAGAAGTGGTGATTGCACGCGAGCGAATCTTTAGACCAAATCTCGGCGCAGAGTTTGGGCCAAAACTGTGCCTGTTCCATAGTTAGTGGAAGAGGTAGGTGACTACCCAGGGCCTCGCAGATGTAGTATGCTGGGGCTTGTGCCATCATCGGGAACCAAAAGTAGATCGAGTCCGCTCTTTTTTGGCAAAAGTGCTGGAGAGGTACGTCGTATTCCGTGAGATTGGAGAGCTTCCAGCCGCCCTCCCAGGAGGCGTAATTACCCTGAGGGTCGGTCTTGCAGGCAGCCATATCGGCTATTGTGTCTGCGGTCAGCACATTGTCCCAGATGTTGACCTGCAGATATAAACGATAAATTGTGTGACAAACGTCGGCACTACCGTCTCTTGCTATTAGGAGGAGCCCCTTCACTCAGAGTACCCACTTCAGTTAATATTCTGTATCTTTCATTATAAACTCCGTTGTCCGTTTTAACTTGATTTACTTAGGTGAAAAAAAGAGAATCTCTGATGATGGGTATAGCACCACCGGCCAAGGTTCTGAACGGTTTCTGGCTATCCCAAAACTACTGTCAGATGACTGGGGCCCACCTCACTTCAACCGACACTAATCCGAGACCTGCCTCTCTTTTTCCATATCTGCATCATTCGTAGTTTCAGAACCATCCTCGTCTCGTGAACACCATATGTCTACCTCATTTAATTTGTTACCCGGTCATATAGGACTGCTCCTCTTCATTATCAAATCTCTAACTAAAGTGTTCAACATCGTTTAAGCTCCGAGGGTTTAGTTGGTGCTTACTGTAATACAAAAAACATCTATTGCTTGTCTTATGGACCTTGAGGATCTTCAAGAGGACCCCATCTAGCTCAAAATTACTATAATCTTACATACTTTGCTCTTTGTTTTGCGTATTTTTCTTTCAAAAAGCGTACTCTATTTACATCCAGGTGCTGAACATTTCTGCTGAAGATTTCAGTGCGCATGAGAAAGATTGGCTTCGCTTTGCTCGGGATGATCCCAGTGGAGTCAAGGCCCTTTCTTATTCCACCCCTAACGATCTGGAAGAGTAAATTAAACATGCTACGAAAGTTCCTGATCATCACGATTACTCCTCTAAGCCTTCTGACTAGATTCATTATTTGTCTCAGTCTTTCAACCACAGTCAGTTCCATCTAAGAACGTTCAACCCCTGTCCGCTTCTCAACACGCCGACGCTTGTACATTGAGAGTACTCGGTGGTCTTCCTTTCACACGAGTGTTTTGCTGTTTTTCCTTAGAACCAGTTATGCCTCGCTTTTTGGGATGACTCAGTTTGTGATGACAGTTTAATGTTTTTTTTTTTTTTATTCAGTCTACACTCGCTGTCAGGGTGTGATTGCTGTAAGAGCGTATTGGGCTTTGAAAGTTTTTCCTTCAGAAACCCTTCCCTACCCATTGCTGGAATCCCTCTTCGTGATGGGAAGGATATCATTGATTGTGCTTTGGTAACAAATATGTGTCAGTTAGCAAAACCAGTCTTTTGATGTGAATGGCATGGATATTTCCTCACTGAAAAACATTTCTAATTTCGGAGGAACAGGAAAACATTATCTAATCATTACAGGTTATTTAAAGACAGTGATGCTTATCATGCCAGCCAAAGAAAACTGAATCATCTTAATGAGAGATTTCTGAAGGTTGTCATTGGATCTAAAGATTTCCTCCGAGTTTCCTTCATCCATAATTAGTTGAATGATATTTGCATTCATTAATGCTTTCAGTCCAGACCATCGTGGTATACCTTGCCCACTGTGTTTTCACAAGGTAGGGTATGGTGTAGCTCTCTAGAATGTCTGTCTTACTGGTCACATTAGGGGAATGACAATACTATTGGAAGTATGTATGTCATCTTGACACTAAAGGAATCCCATCTCCCTCCCTCCTCTTTTTTGAAGGAAACCCTGTCATATTGCTTCCTGGACACATAGCAAGAGTGACCTCTGACAATCATGGTATGGAAATGGGACTTCAAGCTTATGTCACTGAAACTCGTACAGACACCAATTCAAGAAATGAAGCTAAGTAAATAGTCTGGTTCTCTCTATTTTAGCAGTTTTGAGAGATTTCGACATTTTTTTTTACATTCGGATGAAAGAATAACTAATTTTAGAATTTTGAATACCGTATCCTATAGCTATATCACTTTTTGTAATAAAACATTGAAAATATCGAGGCACTGAAAAAGATAGTAACAGAAAATTTGAGTGCAATGTGCCCATATTTGTTACTCTCAGGATGGTGCCAGGATATCGAGGAAGGGAAGTCGAAAGCAATGAAATGTGGAGAGATTGAAAAACAGGATGTGAAATAAATGAGTAAAACAGGTAAATAACCAAAATGATTACTCGTGTATGACAGCTGTGAAAATCATTCAGTTAAATGGATCACCCTTAACATATACCTCAGTTAAAGGGAGCTATTTCTCAATGACTGGTACAAAATGATGATAAAGAAAGCCTCTGAGACGAAAATCCAAACACTATCAGTGGGAAAAGAATAACAAAGAAAACTGAAGGCAAAAGAGTGAGTAAAAATACTATGAGTATAACAATTGACAGCCCGAGATCCCTAATAGAGTAAGAAACTATTGTGGATAAGAAAAGGCGTTCAAATATTGCGTTTCTTCTTCAACAGGCATGTTTGTAACTTTGTCGACTGAGGGTTGGTTGTTCTATGTAGACCCATGGCCACTTTGTGGAGAAGATACTTGCCACCTGCGGTTGCAATATTGCTGTTATACCTGATCTGATGAAATGCCAAGAATATGAGTCTCAAGGTCATATATGAAATACATGATAATGAAGAAATAAGTGTTTGGGAAATCTTATTCTATTCAGTATGAATAGACTGATGAGCCTCGTAGAGGAAGCCATTATATACAAGTTTATGATGATAGGTTTTGATTTTCATATACCTCTTCAGGCAGAGTTTGAGTATATGATTCTGTGTACGTGGGTCAAAGTCTTGTACACCTTTTTCATGTTAGAGAGCTCTGAATATATTACGTTCTAGTTCCGTGTAGTATCCATGAAGTCCATTCACATCGTTTTCCAGAATCACATTCTGCCTTTATTTCTAGTGAGAATCACAATAAAGTTATTCTTCGTAAAGTCAAGCTACCATAACGAGGTGTGATGATTTGACTTGTTCAGCTAGTATATCTTTCTGGTCCATGACAAAAGGTATCTCCATTAATTTTACTGTTCAACCTTTCCTCCTGTTTTCCCACCTGCTCAACCCTTAGTTAACTGTTGATAAAGCCATTCTGAAAATTCGTCGTCGACTGTGGAATCGTCATACTACAATATGTTGAGACATCGTGACTTAGAGGAGACCTGCCCCAGTATGTGACAACACCTACAACTGCAGGAACATTTACGAAGGGAGAGCCAAAGATATAGATGTCTCAGAGAGGGAAATCTATCGTAACCCCATCCGTAACCCCTATGTCGTCTTCCTGAAATTCTCTTGCTTGTTACATATCCTGACTTACATAGAATTGGGTTTTACGTTACATATCCTAACCTACATAGAATTGAGTTTTACGTCGGTATATCAAGGTTTTATTACTAATACAAAACGCATGATTCTGGTGGATGCCCAATCGAACTCCAAGCAGTGTTAGAGATCTAGTATGATCCTCCCTGTATTTGATCGAGTCTATATATAACCAAGTGACTTTGTTGGTGTCTTAAGAACCTACCTGCGACAGAGCTCCGCTGAAGGATTGGTATAGTTCATCCGACTGGCCAAGACGAAGGTCGTTGCCGTAGACCGGACGACCCACGTCGTAGGTCAGCTCGTAGACCAGCTCTCCGTTGATGTAGGTGTTGTAAAGGTGCTTCAGGTGGTCGTAGGTGAAGCACAGGTGGTACCATCTGGGACAGGTGAAGGTAGGGGACACCTGGTATTAGAGATTATGACGAGAGATAATGGGGAAGGTTGGATGGAAAGGGAGGAGGCGAAAGACTTTAGATATGGTTTTCTGTGTAGAGTCTACCCATATACAAGAACTGGGGGTTGAGATACCTTCTTTCCTCATACATCGAAGCTGTAAAGTTCTCCTTCCTTATCTTCTCTTTTAACGTTCGACTTTCTAAAGAATGATACAGAAATATCAATCAATGCTTTACCTTATTATTTTGATGAAGCCAATTTTAACATTTTTAATTGACACGGCTTCCAATGGGGCACATTTTAATCATGCCACATTATTATTATGTAGTCTAGAAATACGTTTTCAGTGGTCCAGGGGCACCTTCAGTTTCAAAGCTGCGCTACGTTCAGTATCAGGGACAAGATGAGCGCCTCTGAAATAAGTTCTTTGATGGAACTATACTCCTTTTCATTAACTCGTGAAGGTGCTGTCTCAAAGTTCCTTAATATATTCATTACAGTGCTGCATAGTGCAGAGGTTCTAAACTATAATCTGGTACCATCCACAATGTGAACTGGGTACAGATGAATCTATAAGTTCGAAGCGAAAGACTCAAATATATTTTTGAACCAATAGATGGCTCATCACTGCGTTTATGAGAGATGGCGAAGGCAGAAAGAGACATTGAAAGAAGAGGGGGAGATTGTGTGGAGTTGAAAATGACGTGAAATATCCTCCATCCTGATAACATTAACATTATTTTCGTGTTGATTACAGAAATATAGCTATTATAGCATTACTATCAGTAATAAATCTTGCCTGCACGCAAGGAAGCGGATTCATTGCTACTGTGTCAGTAACGAATGGCCGACATTCATGTCGCGTAGTCACGAAAGAAAAGAGCCATTGAAAGACGTCTTACCTACCAGGTGTTAAGATATCGTAATCTATTATAAAATTGTGGTCGCTTTGGGTTAGTCTTTACTTTCACTGAATTGAGGTTTTGCTGCCTTTTAGTTCACGTGTAATCAAACGGCTGAGCTCATTGTGTCCTTAACTTAGTCATTCTGTATGAGTCCGGTAGTTTTGAAACGCCCCGCCCACCTCTACTTTAATATAACGACACACCAAACAAGAGATAACTCTGGTGTTTCTAGTGTTGGAGTAAGGCTGCTTGAAGCAGTGAAGAGCTTTGAGAGAGTAAGGCTTGTGTGCGAGTAAGCTGAGAGGACAATGAGTTGTTTCAGGTGAGGATGGGTCTACGGTAAGGTTGTATGATGTCACCGTTGCTGTTTAATTTTCTTATAGATGGGTTGTTGAGGGTGTTTACTGATGACAACAATGGTGGTGCCAGATTCGAGTGAGAAACTGCAGAAAATGGCACCCAAGTTTGGAAGAGTATGTGAAAGGAGAAAACCGAGAAGGAATCTGAATAAATATCAAGGCTGTTGGGTTTAGCAGTGCAGGGAGATAGGTTAGCCAGAGTGTGAGTCTGAATGAAAACATGTGAAGGAAATGGATATGGCAGCACATGGAACCATGGAAGCTGAAGTGAGGCATAAGGTGGATGAGGGGCAAACGTCATAGGAGCGCTGGGGTATGTGGGGAAAGAGAGAACCCTGTCTTAAGGATAAAGATGACCTATGTTTGATTTTGGATGCGAATTGTTGGACTTAAAGGATAATGTACAAGAAGAGGGTGGATGTGGTTGAAATGAGATGTATGGGGAACGATATGTGAAATGAGAAGGGTTGATGGAATAGGAAATGATAGGGTAAAAGAAAGGTGCTATAGTAAGAGGAGAATGTATGAGGGTACTGAAAAAGGTGTACTGAAATGGTTTGGATATATGGACAAGATGACTAATAGAGTATGTTTGTCAGAAGTATGGGTAACAAAGAAAACAAATAAGGTTGGAGAAAGACAGCTGAATGATAACCATATTCACAAGTAAATAGAACTATGTCCGAAATAGATTTGCAAGGTGATAAGAGATCATATATGAGTGAAGAGCCGTGCATGAGTGAGGGATGAAGGGTAAGAGCTGTACTCACCTGAAGGCTCTGAGTTTTTCCTTGATGAGTTGGAACTGCCAACGATGAGCGATTACAGGCCTCACCCGGTCCAGCCAGAGTTCTGTCGGACACCGTAAGGAGTCACTCTCTGGGCCTGTGTCTCTGTATTACTAGCTTAATCCTACCTTCTCTCCTGCCTTTGATTTCTCCCCTTAATATCTCATTCTCTGTTCTATTGTCATCTCATATGTTCCTGCCTTGCACTGTTCTCGAGCTCCTACTATGTCATACTCTCAGTCTCGTTCATTTTCCTTGATCTCTTACCACGTCAGTCTCATCTGGCTCCTTTACATTCGTTCACTGATCCTTTACCTCTTACTCTCTGGTACTCATCTTTCAAGCCATGGTTCCCTTGATATCAGAATCGGCATTCTTTTTAACTATTCTCAAGCTAATTATATATCATTCCTATGGACATTAGTTATTATTTATGGTTCCCTTATACCTCATTATTTTATCTTCATCGTTTGCAATTTTTTATTTCATTCCCTTGTATCCATACATCTTTCGTTCCCACATTTTGCAATTGCCCGCGTTTATTCCTGGTTTTTTTGTTTTTCTTTTATGTCGTTCTTTGGCACCTTCACAACTTAGTAACTTATATCTCCTCTATTTTATATGTCTAAGTTTTGGATCCACATTCCGAGGTGCTAGACGGATCTGATATGCTGGCGGAAATAATATGTTCAGTGCAAAAAAGAAAATGAGTATTAAAAGAAGAGATGATAAAGTAAATTGTGTTTTAAGTGAAATCATCAGCATTAGAGTGAATTACAGCAGAAGTATAAGAGAAAAGAGAGTTGGCAGTAAAACAGAACCCAGAAGAACACCACCATCGACTTCTGCAGTGGAACTGCCAGAGAGGAGACTATTCACTGGGAAACAGAGAGTTGGGAAACCAGAGGAATTGACTTTAGAAAGCAAACTTTTGTGCCTTACTCTGTTATCTGCTTTTGAGATGTTGAGAGCCATTGGACAAAAGTATGATGAAAGTTCCTGAGAGGAGGACCACAACTGAGACACACATGGGAAAAGGTCACCAGTTTACGTAGCACTTCGAGATCCGTGTTGGTGAACAGAGAGAAGGGAATCTGATTCTAAGAATTCGTGAGAGTTCGGGATAAGAGGAATTTCAGAGAATCGGGAGTTAGAAAAAGTAAGAGCAATGTGGCGAAAGTTGGAGCAATCTCCTTATTTTCTAGGATTAGGCTCCATCAAGACATGCTTCAAGAAAGAAAAAATATGGGATTTGAGACAAACTAAATAGGCGAGCAAGGATCGGAGCTACCACAGAGTTAAGACTCCTTTAGGACTCGAGGAGCAATGCCATCTGACCCACATTAGTTGTCCACCTGGAGGTGGGTTAGTTCTAGGAGGACCCTGCGCGAGGAAAATAGAGGAAATGACATGGATTTAGTGGCATGAGAAGAGGGTGGAGGCTTAGAAGCAGAATCTTCCAAAGATTTTAGAGATATCTCAACTCTTGTAATCCTGTGGGCTTCAAATCTAATTTCGGTCTTTATTGTTTACCTTGTTTTAGATTCTCTTTTCTTCATCATTTTCTAGCCTTCTTATCCCCCACAAATTTGCACTCGCTTCCTGAAACTGCTTATCCCTCATTGCTTCCGTTATTCCATGAATTCCCGGTCGTTCACATCCACATTTTTACATTTTCAGTTTACTTTCAACCTGCGTTTCTTTAACTTTTATGATTCACACATTTTTCATCTACTGCCACCTATTTGTTATTATTTCACGCTACTTTGACTCCTTCGTCTTCCTTTCCCACACTTACCGCCCTTTAGTTGGCAATCCAGATCGTCGACGAGGTCCTGCAGCTGGAGGAAGGTGGCGCGGCTGTGCAAGAAGAAGATCTGGAAGCGGGCGCACAAAGTGAGGGAGTCCATCTTCCAATTGCGGTCCAGCTTGCCCTGGTACTCCGCTACCGTCCACCAACTAGCCGCCCCGTCCTTCTGGAACTCCAGCACCTGGATGCTCTCCGCTCCTGGAAAGAGGAACGGGACAGGTAGTTGGCAATTTCGGGGGCAGGTATTGAGAGATGTTCCTGTTGATTAGGAAGGGTAATGAAGATAAGATGGCGTAGGGAGTGCTCAGGAAGTGGGGAATGGGATCGTACGGAAGAAACGAGAAGAACAAGAGCTCTTAAGAATGTAGGAGACAGGAAACATGATTGGATGATGAGGCGGGAGTCAGCAGAGGGTAAGAACTTGCTTGTTTGTGAGGGTCAGGTACTGAATTGTGGAGAAACTGTACGGTCTGTTGGGTAACAGCAAGACGAGTGTCGCCAGTGTTTCCTTCGATTGCTCTGAACTCTCAATGAAATTATTCCTAAAGAAAATCTTAATGAAATTATTCCTCAGTTCTTTTTCAGTCTTCTATTCATTGTTAGCCAATTCGAAATGAGCCCTAAATATATTGCTTGTGACTATTTGAAAAACTTTTACGTGGGTGAATTCCTGAACAACAGTCAGTCGACTGTACCTAACTGTTAATAATGCATACACACAACACACAATCTCGTATGCCCAGACATATGTTAACAGAGTAAGCGCAAACATGCAAACATAACAACGGCTGAAATAAGTAGACACATTCACTCGGGTAGATGTTGCCACCTGAGCAGTTGCGAATGTTGAGGATACACATCTTACAGATAATACAAATTATCCTCATAAAATACCTCATTTAAGTTGAGGTAGCAACAGGACCATCTTGTTTTATGAGTAACGACGTTAATGGCACATGATAAGATAAAGGGACAAATGGCCCAGCTGGTGCATGAGGGGCGACGTTGATGATAATAAGTGGTGGTTAAAAGGATAGATGGTCCAGCTGTCGCTCCACTTGGGGACTAGGGTTTCAAGGGACAGATGGAGCAGCTGGTGCTCAAAATGAAGGATAGATTTAGTGACAGGTGGTAATGAAAGGGACAGATGGCCCAGCTGGTGCTCTCTCATGACACAGTCATCATCTCACCTTGAACCAGAAGGTAAATCCCCAGCAGTAGCAGCAGCTGGTGCCTCCTGGAAGCTCTCTGGTCCAGCCTCAGGGACACCATCTTGTTGTGGTCCCCAGCCATCAACTGGGTTAGATCTTCCAGAAGTAAGCAAAAGTTATATCAGTATGGGAATCTTGCCACGACACAGGAAGAAAGAAAGACACGTCTTTTGGGACTCCTTCTATGGTAGTACTCTAGGAATACAAGATCCGCTTTATCAGAGAGGTATTTGTTACTCAGTGGTCAAGTTGTTACTAGATAACGATACATAACGATAAAAAAGGTATTCTGCTTTGATCAATATACCATATAAACTAAAGTACAGGCAGTATAGAAGCTGAACCAGAGGTCTTCTTATGCCTACAAAGCCTAAGAGACAGATATCTCAAGATACTGTTTAATCTTCATTCATTCCTGGTCGAGTATAAGTCTGTCGATAAAAAGTCAAAAAGTAAATAATGATTCTTATATTTTTTACTTGTTTTACCGTGGGCAGAATAGATGGATAATATTCAGTTTTTGGCAAATATTGTTAGAAGATCGATCTCTGCCTCAACACAATGTGTTCACATTGTATTTCCATTTCTTAGTAACGGTATACATGTTGACCTTGCAGTCCAACGTGCCTTAACCTCTTGCAAGGTCAGGGCTGAACTGATGTTGACCCCCACCCCCACCTTTGTGCCTTTTTCTCCGGCAAGGTCAGGTCTAAGGTCATGCTGACGTTACCTATCCTCTCGTACCTTTATCTGTGGTAAGGTCTGAGGTCAAGCTAACCCCCCCCCCCCCCCCCCCCACATCCCCTGTCAAGGTTAGGTCTGAGTTGAAGAAGTCACGTTCTGACACTGAAAAACTCCCTTGCAACTTAATTCAGGCCACTGCGGTACCCTTGTGAAGGCCCAGGTGGTTCTGGGAATTGTGAAGAAGACCCAGGTGGGACTGGGACATTTTGAGGACCCAGATGGTTCTGGAAGACTGTGGTGACCAGGGTGGATCTAGGGTGCCGTGAACATCCAGGTTGTTCTGGAAGACTGTGGTGACCAGGGTGGATCTAGGGTGCCGTGAACATCCAAGTTGTTCTGGGACACTGAGAAGAACCAGTTGCTTCTTAAACCTTCAGCAAAATCACGTCTTTTCCCCAGTTCCACCTCAGTTCTCTACCTTCCACTTGCAATGCATTTGTAGGTCTACGTGGTTGTGGTGTTACGAATTGTTGAAACTGGCAACTAGATAGTTTCAGCAGAATACCTATACACCATTTGAGCGTCGTACTGCCTCGTATTTCAACTACGTCGTAGTTTTATTGTGTTCTATTTTCTGCGTCTTGCTGTTGCTTCTTAGCGTTCTTGTGTTAGCCTACAGACACACATAAGTTATATCGTTGTATTTCACTTCGTTATTTTGTTTCACTGAAATGATATACGATCAGCCTATTTACTAAAACATCAATATCAGTGTACGAACAAAATGATTAATATATTGTATGAAAGGAAAATAGTTCAGTAATGTTGTGGGTGAGTGAGTTAGGGCAGGGTCACCCCTTATGTACAACTCTGTGTTTTGGGTGAGTCTGTTGGGCTGAGTCTACACCTTACCTACAACTCACTGTTGTGGGTGAATGAGTTGGGGCAAGTTCACCCCTTACGTACAACTCTTGTGTTGTGGATGAGTGTGTTGGGGCAGGCTCACCCCTGTGTACAACTCAGTGTTGAGTGATTGTGCTGGGCTGGGTCGACACCTTACCAACAACTCAGTGTTGTGGGTGAGTGCGTTGGGCTGGGTCGCGTACATTTCCATCATCAAACGCTAATATGGATTTAAGGTTCATCCGTCTCGTCTGTTCCACTATGGTGGCAAATGGGCTTTGGTTTGGTGTTCATGTAAAGAACAAAAAATAATGTTCTGCATTATGATATTCTTACATATAATAACCTCAACTTAGAAAGAAAAAAAACATACAAACGCAGGATCTAGATTTTCTTTTAAACTAACAACGTATTATCAGCTATTAAAAATCATAACATTGAAGTTATTTATATGACATAAAGTCCACACGATATTACAAATCTATGTTTGTGGATACCCAAAGATATTCCTACAAAACTTTTAGTAGAAAATATGGAAGATTGATATATTAGAATAAAGATACTTGAAGTGCTGTTAATGTAACCATCATTGATAAGTTAAAAAACATATTCACAAAATTTTATTCTATTATCAAGAGTGAAAACTTTCTTCATAAATACATAAGTGGCTTTAAATTGAAGTGCAGTAACGATAATGATAAAAAACATTCACAAAATTTCATTCTATTTTCAAGAGTGAAAACTTTCTTCATAAATACATAAGTGGCTTTAAGTTGAAGTGCATAACGATAATGATAATTACTATTATTATTATTATTATTATTATTATCGTTGGTTATCTGAGGGCCAGCCCTATAATTTGCTGCTGCGGAGGTCAAGGGGATATGTATAACTTCCGATGCCGGTTGATAAAAGTATACAGCAGGTTCTAGGTACGGTGCCGGTTGATCGAGGTATACAGCCGGTTGTTCTAGGTACGGTGCCGGTTGATCGAGGTATACAGCCGGTTGTTCTAGGTACGGTGCCGGTTGATCGAGGTATACAGCCGGTTGTTCTAGGTACGGTGCCGAGTGTTCTTCATATGATGCCGGCTTTTCGACACACGGCGTCGACTGTCCTAAATGCGGTACCGGATGCTCTAGGCACAGTACTGGCCACCCTGGGTACAATACCGGCTGCTCTAGGTGCGGTGCCGGTTGTTCTGATTATGGTGCCGATAGTTGTAGATGCGGTACCGATTAGTTACTTTCGTTTTAGGTTCGATTGTTCCACGTAGATATATCGCCTGTTGCTGTAGATATGGTGCCGGATATTCTAGGTACGGTGCCAATTCCTCTAGTTATGGTGCCGGCTTTTCTAGGTATGGAGCCGGCTGTTCTAAGTATAGTTTAACTGTTCTGGGTAAGATAACGTCTGTTTTAGGTACGACACCGATATTCTGGGCAAGGTATAGGTTGTCTTTACGTCCCATTGGCCCAATTAGGTATGAATATTTTTTTAAAGACAAATCGCTGTAATCAATATAGATTATTGTTAATATTATTATTATCATTATTTTTATTATTGTTATTATTGTTATTATTATTATTGTTATTATTATTATTGTTATTATTATTATTATTATAGTATTGTTATTATTATTATTAGTAGTAGTAATATTCATAAGTTACATTCAAACCTCCATGAATTATTTTTCTAATTAACTGCAAATGTCAATGATTTTTCATTGGAAGGTTAGTAGATGTACCCACCTCACGACAGCAACTTAACCCCACCTCATGTAAGCCAGTATCTCAAGTACAAGCCAACACAAACACCAACAGGCTTCCTCCTCCTACTTCTCCGTTAACGCCAACTTTGGGACTTCTGGAGAGAGCTCAGCGGTCATCCGTGCGTGGATTCTTTATAGACTTCGTATGGGAAGGGTACTGCTTGCAGTCTTGGCTTGGATGAAACCCTGCATCCTCCTGTCTTATATACCAAATCTATCTTCTCTTATTCTTACTCCTGTTGCATCAGGGTGCGTATGGGGCCAAGAAACTCCTACGCTCCTCCGAAAGCCTTCCCTTCATTCATTTCTTTTCTTAATTACTACAAAACTGACCTTCGCAGAATGAAATACACCTTACCAAAAATAATGTTTTCTGGTTGACTACTACTTCTACCGACAAATATATTTGATTCTCAGCCAGAAGCACCTGTAATAACTTTTGTAATTCAATCTTTTCTCCTCTCTTTCGACACATTCATTGTATAGCGAACTCTCCAAATGATACAGCCGCTCCTTTTGGAACCTTATTTTCTTCTAACTCGGGATGATTCCTCCCCATCTCCTCCCACTGAATCTATAACATGTCCTGTATTCTTCTTATGAAGAGTCTTCCAAGTCCCATCCCAGCTCCAGGTGGACAAAACGAATAATCCAGATGGCATATCTCATCGAGTCCTGAAGGAAGCGTACCTCTGAATTAGCACCGTTCCTTGTTTACTTATTTCGCCTTTGTCTAAGGCCTCTGACTTTTCCATCCTTAGAAGTATGCCTTGGTACAACCCACCCCTAAGAAAGGAGACCGCTCTAACTATTGCCCTGTTGCTCTTACTTCTGTTTTCTCTGGATCATTTCAAGGCTGTGTCAGATCATGGAAGAGATCAGAAACTTAGGGATTAGTGTGGTAACGGGGGAAAAGCAAACTAGAAGCAAAGAGAGAGAGTTCTCCTGAAGGTAAAGGGAAAGATGCACCTGAAGAGAAGGAAAAATATTCCATCTGGAAGTAAGAGAGGAGCCACACATATTACTGTGAGGGGTTCCTACCTGAAGATGTGAGGGTGGACCCTGGCCTTAACTGTGGGAGAGAAGAGGACCTACTTAAAAGGTGACGAGCCTACAGGAAAAAGAAAGGATCCACCTAAGGATTAGAGAGGGACTGACTTAGGGGTAAAAGAGAAAATTCCAATTTAGAGGCAAGACAATGGGCTAACTTTAAGAGAGGGTTAGGAAGAGGATTAACTTGAAAGTAAGAGAACCGATCCAGTTGAACATATGTGAGAGGACTCGCTAAGGTAAGAGAAAAGATCTAGGACCATAAGGTGAAACAAGTGTGGCAATCAAGAGGAGCCAGACGAAGGCAAGAAAGAGAACCAAGGTGACTGTAAGACAACACTTGACCTCAAGGTAAAAGTTAAGGTGGAGGTGAAGGTATAAAAGGCGATCCGTGATGGAGGCTGGGAAAGTTATGAAGACCAGAAAGGATCTTCTGTATGGGTGTAAGAAGAGCTGTAGGAAAGTATGAAACATGGGCCACTTTTAGTTCAAAGAAGGGAGGAAGCCTCTTGATATTGTTATACACGACGCGTCTTAAGATCAGATTCAAGCTGACACTTGATTAAGCTGACGAGGATCGACTTAGATTAACATAGTAAAGCCATGTGAAACTATGAAAGAGGAGCCACTTCTAGTTCATAAACGACAGCCAGTACTTTACTTATGACATACGGGCGCCATATGAAGCTAACATACACCATCCGCAGGAGACTAATAGACCACAACTAATCGCAAACAATAAATGAAAATTAAAGTTTCAGTAGTTTAAAACTCACCCGAAACTAAGAACAAAAAGTGTCCCACGTAACGATAATGAACACCGAAACTAAGAAGAAATAGCGTCCCACGTACCAATAACTGTAGGTTAGAGAGAGAGGGAGGACCGACCTGTAGGTACGAGAGAGGAAACTGCTTCAGGTTGAGGCTGCTGCTGCCTTCTGTCACACGGCCCGGGACGAGAGGAACCGCCACAGTTGACGCATGACAACCAACCGTGTCGACTGAACCTGACATTACCCTCGCCCTCTCTTATGTACACCACCACACACACCTCCCTCCCATGATGAGGACCCAAAAAATGAAACCTCTTTCATCCATCTTCTGTCTCTCTCTCTCTCTCTCTCTCTCTCTCTCTCTCTCTCTCTCTCTCTCTCTCTCTCTCTATATATATATATATATATATATAATGGGGTTAGGGGAGAAAGAATACTTCCCACGTATTCCCTGCGTGTCGTAGAAGGCGACTAAAAGGTGAGGGAGCGGGTGGCTGGAAATCCTCCCCTCTCTTTTTTTTTTTTTTTTCCAAAAGAAGGAACAGAGAAGGGTGCCAGGTGAGGATATTCCCTCTAAGGCCCAGTCCTCTGTTCTTAACGCTACCTCGCTAATGCGGGAAATGGCGAATGGTATGAAAGAAAGATATATATATATTATGTATATTGGAAAGGATCACAATTTTGCGCGTGATCAAGATACTCCTATGAGTTCACGGGGAAAATGAAACACGATAAGTTCCCAAGTGCACTTTCGTGTCATAATCACATCATCAGGGGAGACACAAGAGAGAAATGTAAGTCAGTTGATATACAACGAAGAGACGAAGCTAGGACGCCATTTGGTAAACATGTGATTGTCCAAAACATACAACTAGCGTTCATAAACTTATGTTGCAAATTTTATCAACAGTAAAGTTATCTAATTTGTATAGACCGTCACTAATATTTTACTCTTATTTCCTGCGGGAGTCTGGAAACCCTCCACTTTTTATATTTCAATTTCTAAAAGAGGGAACAGAAGGAGATATCAAAATTAACATTGATATTGTTTAGCTTGTTGACTAAATCTACATTCACTAAAGTTCCAGTTGATGACCTTTTAGAATATTTATTTGATGTCTTGGATGATATTCATTTACCTGTTTCAAATTCTAACTTTATTGAACTGATAAAATTATGTATAAAAGACTATGTACTTCAATTTAATGGAGATCATTAAGCTCAAAAATTTGGTATGGCAATGGGTAACCCTCTTTCACCTGTACTAAGTAATCTTTATAGGGGAATTTTTTTGAAACAAAATTACTAAAGGATATCTTACCTTCTAATGCAATTTGGTTTAGGTATGTAGATGATGTTCTTTGTGTTTGGACAACAAATGAAAATTTACAAATTTTTCTCCCTTTACTAAACAATTTAGTACCTTCCATCAAATTTACTATAGAAAATGAAAATAATTATATGTTAAACATTTTTAGATTGCATGATCCATAGACAAGGAAACAAGTTTAAGTTTAGCATATACAGAAAACCCACCAATGTATGCTCATATATCCATTATTACTCATCTCAACATGACAGAGTTAAATTATCATCATTTCAAGCTATGTTCCTTAGGGCATTACTTATTTGCAGTCCACAGTTTATTGATGATGAGTTTGGGAAGATATATTCTATTGTATCTAAGTTAAAGTACCCTAGATCTTTCATTGATAAATCCCTTAAGTTAGCAAAGAAATCATTTTATAGAGTTGAGCCCAAACCTCCCATTGACACCAAAAATCTTTTTTCTCGCTTTTAATAATTTCACTTTGCTTCCCATGTTGCTTAAATCCTTTAATGTAAATGTTGCCTTTAGCAACAATAATACTATAAAGAATACCTTAATCAGGAATTCACCAGAAAATTCTCTTGGACGCTCCTATAAAGTGACTTGTGGAAACTGTGATAAATTTTATGGTGGTCAGACTGGTAAGGATCTTCTGTTAGACTTAAGCAACATAAATATAGTATAAGAACGGGACAAGAATCAAATGCCTTGTTTAATCATGTTAAAAACTATGATCATTGTATTGACTGGAGTAACGCCATCTCAGTTATTAACTATTACCAAGAGAAGTATCATTGAATCTTCTATTATTAAATACACAGAGAATTATAATCTTAATATTAGTGATGGTCTATACAAATTAGATAACTTTATTGTTGATAAGATTTGTAAAATGATAAGTTTGTGAACGCTCGTTGTATGTTTTGGACAATCACATGTTTACCAAATGGCGTCCTAGCTTCGTCTCTTCGATGTATATCAACTGACTGTTATATTTCTCTCTTGTGTCTCCCCTGATGATGTGATTATTACACGAAAGTGCACTTGGGAACTTTTCGTGTTTCATTTCCCCGTGGACTCATAGGAATATCTTGATCACGCGCAAAATTGTGATCCTTTCCAATATATATATATATATATATATATATATATATATATATATATATATATATATATATATATTGAAATATCAATTCGATTGATGTTCAGATTACTTTATTTAACATTTATCTATCTCTACATGTTGCACAGAGACAATCCGCCTCATCAAGGTCAAACAATTCATAAAGTTTTTCAAACCCAACATCAACACACAGACTCGTAGGTCGACCTGTCGCTGCCATGCCGAGGTATACACTGTCCTGGCCGTTAAAAGGAAAGTGGGAGATGCTTTATGGTTATAGAGGGTTGTGTGGGGAAGGTTAACCTGGGCACCGCCGAGATGTGTTTAACTACTTATCGTGTCTTGATTATTCTTTCGTAATGATTTGGTTGAGAATAAGATGTGCTTTATAGTTACCTGGGGACAAATTAATGTTCTTAGTATTGGCAGTTAGTATATTTAATGACGTTCCGGGTGACATAATCAGATGAGGAGTACGATTTAACTGGGTTGTTAAGGTCTACAGGGTGATTGTTTTCATGACAGTGTTTCATGATCGCATTTCTGTGGTCACCTCTGCGCATTGTTATCTGTGGTCTTGTAGGGTCGTGTAAATGTTTCAGTATTATCTTATTTTCAGTAAGATGCTGACGAGTAAGAATCATGTTATGTAGCCGCTACATATGTAGTTTAGCGCCTCCGTTTTGAAGGTGAAGGGGTAAACGTCGACTGTGAGTTACTGTCGTAATACTGATGTAGTACAAGCTCTTTAGAAGTTTACCACCTTCATCTGGGCAGGAGTAATAGTAAACTACATCGGTGGACTGTGGTGGGTTACTGTTGTGTGTGAGGTTGTTTCTCATAGTTTTTCTGTTCTTGTAGTAAATGATGATGTTGATATGATCTTTATGAATATTAAAGGTAATGTTGCTATCTATCATCCCTTCAGACTACGTTCGTCCGTCTAATAGACAGGAGATATCTGGTTTTCGTAGAAGACTCTGTGAACAGTTCCAGCTTGTTGTTGTGTGTGATTAACTAACCAACTTTGGATAACAATTTGTCTCTTTATCAATGATTTTATCAAAACAAGATTTGCTTGACTCTAGTGATTTCTTGGTGGAATAGTTCCCCATGATGAGTAGTTCTTGTAAGCATGACTTAGGTAGGCTCTGATAACAACTTGAAGCGTTATATGGAATGTGTTGTGTGTGCTTCGTGTTGTCAAGTGTTGTGTATGTGATGGAGACAATTACCTTGGTCAAAGGAATAAAACTTAACATCCATATAGCAAGGAGAGAACTTGGTTAATAATAGTGAGTGGATCACAGACTTGGAAACGATTATACGTTGGTGTGAGATACTATAAATCTTTCTCTTGTATAAATATTTTCTTTTCCAGCCATCACAGTGATTAAATGTTTACCTTGTTTGTACCACTTTATACTGGCTCTGGGAATTTATTTACAAGCCTGGATCTGAGACGGTATTTTCAAGAGAATCATTTGCCTAATTCCTGCCTTTAATTAAACAATGAATCTATTCAGTGCAAGATATCAGGTTGTTAATCTAAAATTTACAGACAGAAAACAAGTAAGGAACAGGTTACCCAGCAATTTAATGATGTTATAAACCATTAATTGGGTGCAGGTGATAATGACGAGCTAATTAGTTGGACCAGAAGTTTCTGTTATTAAATTATAAGTTCAGATTATACATTCAGTTAATGAAGGAAAGACTCACACACCTGAACCTAGAGGACTCCTACGAAAGATTTTTGCACATTCACTGTAACCCATAGAATCACCTTAAAACATCCATTTTCAACTCTCACAAAATCACACACATACTGATAGATATTTCAGTGAATGAGTCCTGGTGTTACCCAAAGGCTTTGAAAAGGCTCCTGCAGTCTTTCTACAATGTCCTACACTACAGGAAAACTCACTACGCCCATCTGCATTCTGTAGATGTGTGGATGACATACTCGTAGTCATGGGAGATGGAACACACCTGAGCCATCTTAAAACAGCTATGCAAATCAACACAGCTCAGATATTTACTCATGAATTGTCAACAATTAGATGCCATTCTTAGATGTTATGGTGAATGACAATACAAATGGCTACGTAACCTACATTCACAAGAAATTAACAGATCTCGGCTGATGTCTATATGCTAACAGAGAATGTCCCGACCGCCACAAACTAGGAGTCATCAACGTAATGTTACACGGATCATACAAGACTGCATCTAACTGGCTTATCTTCTAAGCAAAAGAACAGCGAATCACACAGTCTCATCAACAACGCCTATAAGAACCCCGACTGACAACTGAAATACTTCCTGCAAAACAAACTCATAAGGCAGAAACTCACAGCAACACGTAATATGTATTACTGCAAACAGATGTCGAAAGGCTACAAGTCAGATGAAGTATATTGCAAGACATCTCCAGAAACATCAACCACACAACGCAAGATAACAAAGTCAAGCTAGTTTTCTACCGCAGAAACGTACAAACAAACAAAAATGCAACCTCTTCATGAAGAACCAGCCCTTCAAAATACAAGTCACACTACAAAAATCTAATGAAGAACCAGCTGTTCAGAAAACGACATACAACAAGAATCTAACGTACTTTATGAATTCAAATTTCAACGAGGAGACCGTGAGCCCTTTACCAATTTGGCCTTCGAGGGAAGCACAACCTGTACACTGTCCAGAGGACGTACCGAACACATGCAAGAAGGCTCCGCCAAACTGCATGTCGCCAAGAAGCATAGCACCGGCCTCGCATGAGAGACAGATATTCAATCTACAAGGATACTACGCCGTGAACAAGACACAAGACGTTGACAGACCGCTAAAACGCTAATTTTCAAGGGACAGTAATATAAAATCAACGACCGGAACACGGGCTAAGACAGGATACCACAATTAATTGTCTACCACGTAGTGTTACATGCACGGTATTACCGAGCCAGGCCCGGCTACCAGCAATCATTTCTTGCACGTAGCAGGAGGCGTCAACATCAGTTTGATATGATTCCAGCCACAATTCAGGTTCCCAAACATTATTATGTTGAGATTATCATAGATTCGCTGGCTGTCGAAAGGGGTCAGTCATATTCAGAATTTTGGGATAGTGTTGGAGTACACTGCAGCCTTCTTTTTTTTA
Organism: Panulirus ornatus; assembly: GCF_036320965.1. Classification (NCBI taxonomy): domain Eukaryota; kingdom Metazoa; phylum Arthropoda; class Malacostraca; order Decapoda; family Palinuridae; genus Panulirus; species Panulirus ornatus. The sequence goes on along the minus strand of NC_092243.1, from coordinate 76,044,994 downwards.
AGAGAAAAGCCAAAAGCGATCCACAACAGTATGATCGCTCTGCCAACCAATCATATGCCGCTGTAGTTGAACTGTGTCCTGGCCCAAACAGACGAAATAAATCAAGAAGTCCAATCTCAGCATTTTAGGCTTCCGGCAGTTTTCGCTGCCATTTCGGTTGAATACAGATTTATTTTTTGGTATGTTCTTGCGACCTGACTTGCTGCCATTGACCCTAATGATACTGCTGCATACAAAGAAATAAGTTACATTATTGTTCCTGGTAGGAGCGAGCGAGGCTTTGCTTCTTAAGGAACCTCTAAGAGATAAGGGATAAGATTTCACCTAGGCTGCTTTCGAGTGTTTCTGGTGGCATTGTATTCACAAATGAAAAAAGAAAATTTATATTTGACGTAAACACTGTCCTATCCGCGCTGAGAATCACTGAACATAGATAAGCTCATTTCCCCTCAAAGGAAAGTCGAGTCCATTTTCCTACACTAGTGAAAGAAGAAGAACTGGACAAGCTGCAACAGGATCAGTGGAGGGATTGATTGTATGCTAAAGAATCCTTGAAAAACGAGTGATACGGCAACTATCTGGTTTAAACTATGGGCAATTCAACTTGGCAACCATCATTCCAAATTCTTCTTCCAGACTTTATCTGGTGCAGCCTTTTCTGGCTCTGCCTAACTCCTCTGATTTTCCCGGGTTTCTTATGATCAAAACCAAGGTGACAATGGACTCCATGTGTCCACCGTAGCCAATCGCCTCCTGGCAAAGCAAGCTATCACTGTACAGGAGGTACTTGTCCATTCATAATGACACCCAAATCTTTTTCATTTGTTTCATGTTCATTCACTTGCTTTGCTGGACGTTTAGATTGTAACACGAATGCATTATTGCTTCTTTCATTATAAAAAGTTGCTCAAATTTATCTTCATGAAATTCCATCTACTTCACTTCTGCCCATTTGTAAATTATATCCGTATGTTCGCATCTCCCTTTTGATCGTGTTAGGATCCAATCATTTGGGTCACCTTAGTGTCATTAAGAGAATTCCTTAATCTGCTTTCCTTAACTTTTGCAATTCAGTTTGTACTATCATTATTGTGAGGAAGATTAGGGCTTACACCGTTCGTTCCTTGTGGTATTCCAGATAGGACATATTCCCTCTCAGACATGGTTCCCTTTTCGCTCCCGCACTGAACTTGCGGTCATTTAGAATCTCTTTTAATCCATATTCTTATCTTACCCCCTTAATGTTTTATTTAGATAGATAGGTAAGCAGATAGATAGAGAGGCCTATTTATGGATATAACTATATTTAAGTGAAACGTAAACCGATGATCAAAAATACCAAGCCTAGAATGAACAATGAAAAATACCAAGCCTAGAATGAACAATGGATGGAAAAGAAATACGTAAACACTGGCATGGTAAAGTTTTGACAAGTAGATTAAGGCTCGCGTGGCACATGCTAAGAACTTGATAAGTTTCAAACGTAAGATAGATGAATACAAGTCAAATTAGTAACGATGGTTGCCTTTTAACGGAGCTATCTCATATAGCATAGTCTACCCTGTACATTTCCATTTTTAACATTTTCTATGATTGTAAGCCGTTCATAGAAAACGCTCTGGTCAACAGTATTACTAGTCTCTCGTGATGTAGTAACTGGCATAACTCCATGGCCTTTGGTTAATAACGGTCACAGTAGAATAACCATTTAGACATGATGTTACCGAGATCAATTAATACATATCACAATTTATCCCAAATCAAGCCAGAACGGGACTCAAAGCTATACCTTACAGGGGGAACTTCATCAATCTCACACATGACTAGGTAGATTCATGACTAACATTGTCATTTGATTAGGCAGAATACTACCCATGACGAGCTGTGGATCTCGTTATTTTTAGGTCTTAGCCTCATGAGTCATACTGACGCTGAACATGTACCTCTCCTAATTATTATTATATATTGTCTTCAAGGAAATGAATTAAAATATGTACGTTTCTAAATCGTCGAGTGTGGAGTAAACTATATGCTGGGAAACATAAACAATTTTCTCCATGAAAGAATACAACTGGGAACGGCATGTAAACTGGTGGCGTATGGGTGGTATACCTGACGTGTAAACTGTTGCCGTAGGCGTGGTATATCAAGCATGTAAACGTGGTGATTTGGTATACCTGGCATTTAAACTGTTGGTGGAGACGTGTTATACCTAGCATGGAAACTGATGGTGGAGTCGTGGTATACCTGGCATGTAGACTGGTGTTGGAGGCGTGGTATACTCGGGAGGTAAACTGGTCGTGAGGGCATGGTATACCCAGGAGGTAAACTGATCATTAAGGTAAGTACCACATTTGGAACCCCGTCTACAGCAAGAGGCAAGTTGACCCCCCACACCACGTCAGGTCACCAGACCAGCCGCTAACGACCTCATGTCGACTGTCTCCCAGGCACCGTCGTCTTGGGAATATTGGAGACGAGCCCAACAGCAGATGCGCCTCCCTGTCACACACACACACACACACACACACGAAGGGTGCCCAACAGTTCCCTTGACCTCCCCCGTGACTTCCTTCCCTCCTAGCGGACAACTGATTTTGTGCAAATTTTCTGTGCACCCCATGATCATCCTGCGAGCGGTAGCGCAAAAGGATAACGGGTCACAAAGGGTCTTAGTCAGACCTCATCAAGGGATCTTAACCAGCTTCGCCGAGGGGCTGAGTTGCTGTACTGGGCCGCCAGGATAGCTACAGACAAGACAGCGACGCGGAAGGAGTTCAGAATGAAGGCCGAGGTTCACTCGACGGCAAAGTACCACGAGACAGAGTAACAGTAATGTGAAGAATGACCGGAGGAAGTTACCGACATCTTCCAGAGAGAGAGGCTACAGTCTGCCAGCACTGCTCAGCCGCAAGGACAATTCAGAAACCGAACGAAGTCCATCGACTGCATGAGAGAGGATCGATCGACGTCCTCGTCGACCAGGAGGACGAGGATCTCATCGAGCGAGTCGGACACGTCCGTCGAGGAGCAGTAGCTAGGATGACGCCAGTGAGGAGGAAGGCGAAAAGGGCGCGGTGGCCTTTCCTTGATGACTACAGTACTTCCCTATATATATATATATATATATGTGTGTGTGTGTATGTGCTTGTATGGGCGTTTATGTATATACATGTGTATGTTGGTGGGTTGAGCCATTGTTTCGTCTGTTTCCTTGCGCTACCTCGCTGACGCAGGAGACAGCGACGAAGTATAATAGTAATAATGATTATATATATATATATATATATATATATATATATATATATATATATATATATATATATATATATATATACACACACACGAACAAAGTGCATATGATCGAGCATCTTCATAGAACATACTAACCTCCAACAGCCAGGATCGAAGCCGGGACCCCTGTGCAACAGGCGGGGGCGCTGCCGCTGGGCTATGATCGCCCCTAATAGGGAAATGACTTCGAATACTATGTACTCGAATACCCTTCGTCTCACGTTGGTGAGCAACGGGGTCTACACAGGTGCGCATCCATATGCGCTTTGTTCGTATTCATATACCTCTGCTTTGTACAGTTAGGTTCGGTAAAATGCTATCTGCTGATGAACTCGTGCCATTTGGTGTTAGAAACCCAACGTAGAGCATTATTCTGAATTATTTGGAGGGCGCGGATGTTGGAATTGGCTCAGAGTTCAAGAGCAGAAGGGGCGTAGGTGATAAGTGTTCGAATTAATTAATGCTTTATAGAGGTGCATTATCCGCTCTAGATTGAATGTGATGGTTCATTCGCAGGTGAACATCATAAAAGATCGTGGAGTGGAATGGTGGTGTTGGGTCGAGAGTGCGTGATGCAAAAGGTAATGTAGCCATGTACTGTGTTTATCTTATCTGCTAGAAAGTGTTCGAACCGCCATTAAGTGGTTTTAGGTATTCGTGTTCAGCAGTGTTGCGTGTAAGAGTGGCGACTCCCTCATGTCTACCGTTTGGAGACTGTTGGGATGTATACCCGTAATGTCTAATTTTGTACCCGTTGGCGATACATGTGTTGTTAAGTATCACAGCATAGGGCCTTTTCTCTTCGAGGAGAGTGGCAATCAGATGACAGCCGCTGTGTTAGTTGAGCACGTTAGATTGTAATATTTTAAGCATTGTACGATTTTTGGAAGTTTATCGGCCTTCTACATCTGTGGCCGATGACGGCCGTTGGCTTCCCGTTGTAGTTTATGTGACTCATGGTCGTGTTCTGTCTAATCTTGGGTAGGGATATTTGGGGAGGGGTTAGGGAAGGGAAGGGGGTTATTGTCGACGAGTCGAATGTCGACGTTGACCGTAGGTAGGTTGTTTGGCGAGTCGGGAGGGTTAGGTGCGGGAAGAAGGGAGGGGGAGGGGGGATGGGAGGGGGGAGGGATTTGGGAGTGGAGGTTCCTGAGGGACTGTTGAGGTGGTGGAAGTTGTGATGGTGGGTGTGGGAGAGGAACTGGTAGGTGGAGAGATGGATGGATTGTTGGTGTTGGGTTGGGGGTAGGTGGACGGAGTTGTTAGGTGGTGCGGATGTGGTTTGATCAAGTAATGAAAGGGTAAGAGAGATATGTGGTAATAAAAAGAGTGCGTTTGAGAGAGCAGAAGAGGATGTATTGAAGTGCTTTGGTCACATGGAGAAAATGAGTGAGGAAAGATTGACCAAGAGGATATATGTGTCAGAGGTGGAGGAAACGAGGAGAAGTGGGAGACCAAATTGGAGATGGAAGGATGGAGTGAAAAAGATTTTGAGTGATCGGGGCCTGAACATGCAGGAAGGTGAATGGTGTGCAACAGAGTGAATTGGAACGATGTGGTATTCCTGGGTCGACGTGCTGTCAATGGATTGAACCAGGGCATGCGAAGCGTATGGGGTAAACCATGGAAAGTTTTGTAGGGCCTAGATGTGGAAAGGGAGCTGTGGTTTCGATGCATTATATACATGACAAATAGAGACAGTGTGAACAAATGTGGCCTTTGTTGTCTTTTTCTAGCAACACCTCGCGCGCATACGGGGATAGGGTGGTGTCATTTCATGTGTGGCCGGGTGGCGACGGGAATGGATAAAGGCAGCAAATATGAATTATGTACATATGTATATATGTATATGCCTGTGTATGTATATATATGTATACGTTGAAATGTATAGGTATGTATATTTGCGGGTGTGGACGTGTTTGTATGTACATGTGTATGTGCGTGGGTTGGGCCATTCTTTCGCCTGTTTCCTTGCGCTACCTCGCCAACGCGGGACACAGCGACAAAGCAAAATAAGAATAATATATATATATATATATATATATATATATATATATATATATATATATATATATATATATATATATATTTTTTTTTTTTTTTTTTTTTTATACTTTGTCGCTGTCTCCCGCGTTTGCGAGGTAGCGCAAGGAAACAGACGAAAGAAATGGCCCCACCCCCCCCCCCCCCCCCCCCAAACACATGTACATACACACGTCCACACACGCAAATATACATACCTACACAGCTTTCCATGGTTTACCCCGGACGCTTCACATGCCCTGGTTCAATCCACTGACAGCACGTCAACCCCTGTATACCACATCACTCCAATTCGCTCTATTTCTTGCCCTCCTTTCACCCTCCTGCATGTTCAGGCCCCGATCACACAAAATCCTTTTCACTCCATCTTTCCACCTCCAATTTGGTCTCCCTCTTCTCCTCGTTCCCTCCACCTCCGACACATATATCCTCTTGGTCAATCTTTCCTCACTCATTCTCTCCATGTGCCCAAACCATTTCAAAACACCCTCTTCTGCTCTCTCAACCACGCTCTTTTTATTTCCACACATCTCTCTTACCCTTACGTTACTTACTCGATCAAACCACCTCACACCACACATTGTCCTCAAGCATCTCATTTCCAGCACATCCAACCTCCTGCGCACAACTCTATCCATAGCCCACGCCTCGCAACCATACAACATTGTTGGAACCACTATTCCTTCAAACATACCCATTTTTGCTTTCCGGGATAATGTTCTCGACTTCCACACATTTTTCAAGGCTCCCAAAATTTTCGCCCCCTCCCCCACCCTATGATCCACTTCAAACTCACCTCCCAATTGACTTGACCCTCAACCCTACTGTACCTAATAACCTTGCTCTTATTCACATTTACTCTTAACTTTCTTCTTCCACACACTTTACCAAACTCCGTCACCAGCTTCTGCAGTTTCTCACATGAATCCGCCACCAGCGCTGTATCATCAGCGAACAACAACTGACTCACTTCCCAAGCTCTCTCATCCCCAACAGACTTCATACTTGCCCCTCTTTCCAAAACTCTTGCATTTACCTCCCTAACAACCCCATCCATAAACAAATTAAACAACCATGGAGACATCACACACCCCTGCCGCAAACCTACATTCACTGAGAACCAATCACTTTCCTCTCTTCCTACACGTACACATGCCTTACATCCTCGATAAAAACTTTTCACTGCTTCTAACAACTTGCCTCCCACACCATATATTCTTAATACCTTCCACAGAGCATCTCTATCAACTCTATCATATGCCTTCTCCAGATCCATAAATGCTACATACAAATCCATTTGCTTTTCTAAGTATTTCTCACATACATTCTTCAAAGCAAACACCTGATCCACACATCCTCTACCACTTCTGAAACCACACTGCTCTTCCCCAATCTGATGCTCTGTACATGCCTTCACCCTCTCAATCAGTACCCTCCCATATAATTTACCAGGAATACTCAACAAACTTATACCTCTGTAATTTGAGCACTCACTCTTATCCCCTTTGCCTTTGTACAATGGCACTATGCACGCATTCCGCCAATCCTCAGGCACCTCACCATGAGTCATACATACATTAAATAACCTTACCAACCAGTCAACAATACAGTCACCCCCTTTTTTAATAAATTCCACTGCAATACCCTCCAAACCTGCTGCCTTGCCGGCTTTCATCTTCCGCAAAGCTTTTACTACCTCTTCTCTGTTTACCAAATGATTTTCCCTAACCCTCTCACTTTGCACATATATATATATATATATATATATATATATATGTGTCTGATGACAGAGTGGCAGATATAGGGTGTTTTGGTCGAGGTGGTGTGCAAAGTGAGAGGGTTAGGGAAAATGATTTGGTAAACAGAGAAGAGGTAGTAAAAGCTTTGCGGAAGATGAAAGCCGGCAAGGCAGCAGGTTTGGATGGTATTGCAGTGGAATTTATTAAAAAAGGGGGTGACTGTATTGTTGACTGGTTGGTAAGGTTATTTAATGTATGTATGACTCATGGTGAGGTGCCTGAGGATTGGCGGAATGCGTGCATAGTGCCATTGTACAAAGGCAAAGGGGATAAGAGTGAGTGCTCAAATTACAGAGGTATAAGTTTGTTGAGTATTCCTGGTAAACTATATGGGAGGGTATTGATTGAGAGGGTGAAGGCATGTACAGAGCATCAGATTGGGGAAGAGCAGTGCGGTTTCAGAAGTGGTAGAGGATGTGTGGATCAGGTGTTTGCTTTGAAGAATGTATGTGAGAAATACTTAGAAAAGCAAATGGATTTGTATGTAGCATTTATGGATCTGGAGAAGGCATATGATAGAGTTGATAGAGATGCTCTGTGGAAGGTATTAAGAATATATGGTGTGGGAGGCAAGTTGTTAGAAGCAGTGAAAAGTTTTTATCGAGGATGTAAGGCATGTGTACGTGTAGGAAGAGAGGAAAGTGATTGGTTCTCAGTGAATGTAGGTTTGCGGCAGGGGTGTGTGATGTCTCCATGGTTGTTTAATTTGTTTATGGATGGGGTTGTTAGGGAGGTAAATGCAAGAGTCCTGGAAAGAGGGGCAAGTATGAAGTCTGTTGGGGATGAGAGAGCTTGGGAAGTGAGTCAGTTGTTGTTCGCTGATGATACAGCGCTGGTGGCTGATTCATGTGAGAAACTGCAGAAGCTGGTGACTGAGTTTGGTAAAGTGTGTGGAAGAAGAAAGTTAAGAGTGAATGTGAATAAGAGCAAGGTTATTAGGTACAGTAGGGTTGAGGGTCAAGTCAATTGGGAGGTGAGTTTGAATGGAGAAAAACTGGAGGAAGTGAAGTGTTTTAGATATCTGGGAGTGGATCTGTCAGCGGATGGAACCATGGAAGCGGAAGTGGATCATAGGGTGGGGGAGGGGGCGAAAATTTTGGGAGCCTTGAAAAATGTGTGGAAGTCGAGAACATTATCTCGGAAAGCAAAAATGGGTATGTTTGAAGGAATAGTGGTTCCAACAATGTTGTATGGTTGCGAGGCGTGGGCTATGGATAGAGTTGTGCGCAGGAGGATGGATGTGCTGGAAATGAGATGTTTGAGGACAATGTGTGGTGTGAGGTGGTTTGATCGAGTAAGTAACGTAAGGGTAAGAGAGATGTGTGGAAATAAAAAGAGCGTGGTTGAGAGAGCAGAAGAGGGTGTTTTGAAATGGTTTGGGCACATGGAGAGAATGAGTGAGGAAAGATTGACCAAGAGGATATATGTGTCGGAGGTGGAGGGAACGAGGAGAAGAGGGAGACCAAATTGGAGGTGGAAAGATGGAGTGAAAAAGATTTTGTGTGATCGGGGCCTGAACATGCAGGAGGGTGAAAGGAGGGCAAGGAATAGAGTGAATTGGAGCGATGTGGTATACAGGGGTTGACGTGCTGTCAGTGGATTGAATCAAGGCATGTGAAGCGTCTGGGGTAAACCATGGAAAGCTGTGTAGGTATGTATATTTGCGTGTGTGGACGTGTGTATGTACGTGTGTATGGGGGTTGGGCCATTTCTTTCGTCTGTTTCCTCGCGCTACCTCGCAAACGCGGGAGACAGCGACAAAGTATAAAAAAAAAAAAAAAAAAAAAAAAAAAAAAAAAAAAAAAAAAAAAAAAAAAAAAAATATATATATATATATATATATATATATATATATATATATATATATATATATTTATATGATTTTTCATACATGTTCGGCATTTCCCGCGTCAGCGAGGTAGCGTTAAGATCGGAGGAGGTCGAGAGAAAGGTGCAAGGGTTGAAAGAGAGACCAAATGAGAGTTGGGGAAAGAATAATTAAATCTAGGGAGAATGAAAAGGTGTTTTGGAAGTAGATAACATGCGTAACACACGAGATCAAATGGGAACATCGGTGAAGGGGGCAAGTGGGGAAGTAATAACAAGTAGTGATAAAGTGTGATTGAGATGGAGTAAGTATTTTGAAGGTTTGTTGAATGTGTTTGATGATAAGAGTGGCTGATATAGGGTGTTTTGGTCGGGCTGATGTGCGAAGTGAGAGTATTCAGGGAGAATGGTGTGGTTAAGTAAGAAGAGGTAGTGAAAGATTTGTGAAAGATGAAATCCGGCAAGACAGCGGGTTTGGATGGTACTGCAATGGAATCTGTTAAAAAAGGGATGACTGTGTTGTTAATTGGTTGGTAAGGATATTCAATAAATGTATGGATCATGGTGAGGTGCCTGAGGATTGGCGGAATGCATGCATAGTGCCATTTTACAAAGGCAAAGGGGAAAAGGATGAGTGTTCAATCTACAGAGGCATAAGTTTGTTGAGTATTCCTGGGAAATTATATGGGAGGTTATTGATTGAGAGGGTGAAGGCATATACAGAACATCAGACTGGGGAAGAGCAGTGTGGTTTCAGAAGTAGAGTATGTGTGGATCAGGTGTTAACTTTGAAGAATATGTGAGAAATACATAGAAAAACAGATGGATTTGCAAGTAGTATTCATGGATCTGGAAAAGGCGCATGATAGGGTTTATAGAGACACTTTGTGGGAGGTCTCAAGTTGTTAGAAGCAACGTGTGCGTGTCGCCGTTTTCATCACTGAACGCTGCAGCATACTACATCATTAATGTATGATTTTCTTTCAATGTTGTTCGTTATTCTAATGAGATCCTGGAGCTCCGGGCGAGTGCCCCTCTTACCTTGGCTGCCGTGAATCCAGGCCCTTAACTTCCTCGACTTTTGTCTCAGTCTGTTCTGAATAGCATTGGCGAGGACCCCAATCAGCTTAATGTCCGTCTGCGGGTGATGCATATCGTCCTCGAACATACCAGGAGGTCTGTACTCGTTCCATGCCTTCTTGCGACAATAGTAGCAAACTGCCTGCTCGGGCTGGGAGAACTCTGGTTCTTTGCCGTAAGGGGTGATGCGTCCCAGTCCCACGACTGTTGTGTATACATTGGCTCCTTTCAGCTCCCACACGACGCTGTGGAAGCCGATCGAGTTGTGCACGTACCCAGTTTCGTGGAGACGATCGACCGTTTCGGCCACGCCTCGCAAAATGGACAGCATCAGCCAGTCCGGGTAGGATCCCTTTATCAAGTCGCAGAATGTTGACTGCGGATACTTCGTTACGAGGATACCCAGTGGGGACCGGGACACACCCAGGATGCGAGGGATCCCCGGGACTTCTTCTAGATTGGATAGGAGAACGGCCTTCTTCAACAGCTACTGCTCGTCTTGGATCAGCAGGATACAGCCCTCTGTCCCATAAGGGAAACACTCGCGAGCTAGATTATAGATCCTCTCGTCTTTAGAGAAGTAGTTGGAGTAATACGATTGCGATTTCCTCTTAATGAAAATACGGTATCTTCTTATTTTGTATCTAGTTCTCAGCAGTTCAAAAGGGTCGTGTTTGCGGGGAACGTGGTGACACTAAGGCTCCACCGTGGCATACGTGGAATCTTGGGAAACGCTCGACTCCGTAGTAGATTCTATAGGAGATGCATCGGTCCTGCGTTGAAGAACTTCTACGGTTATGCCGCTATGTTTTAAATCTTGTAATACAGTGCTTTTCTCGCACACCTCCGGCACCACATGATCTGCCGTCTGTTTTGAATCTTGTACTACGGTGCTTTTCTTGCACACCTCCGGCACCACATGATCTGCCGTCTGTTTTGAATCTTGTAATACGGTGCTTTTCTTGCACATCTTCGGCACCACATGATCTGCCTTCTGTTTTAGGGTAAAATCTGAGGGTGGCTTCAGTTCCAGCCACGTCTCTGGAACAGGCACGACGTTGCTGGTCTCTTCCAGATTTCCAGGCTGGGAGACTTGTCTCTCACCGACCAGCCACTAATTCCAGTACGACTAGGCAGTTTCACTTTCTCTGTGCCCTTCGAAAAATCCCATCCATCGGTAGAACGTGGTGATCACACCACAGAGGAGAAAGCCTAGATAGAAGTAGTCTGCATTCTGCCTTTCAGTCAGTATCTTTATCTTCCTCTAGTGCAGGTCTTCGTGTAATTCCAGCCGATGGATGAAGGTAAGGTAAGACCCCAACAACGGGACATACTTGAGGGAACTGTTGATATCGAGGGACTCGAAGACGAACAGTGACTCTGGGGGCAGGCCATCATTGATACTCAGGTATCTCAGAATGGTAGACCGGTCCTTATATATGTTATGCCGCATCGCCAACACTTCGTCCTGAGTCTGGGAAATGTATTTTTCAAGCATCACATTTTGCCAAGCCAGACTGGCCCACAGGCTGAGACAAACCACCAAGGATATAGTAGAGGAGACTTTGATGGTATGAAGGGATATCATTTTTGTCTCCTAGTTTCTGTAGACTTTTTCAGACTAGAGGACGAGTAACAGGAACATGGCTGAAACTACCAAGATGTGTCACCCAATATTAGAGGTAAGATGGTATTGGTATTAGGGACTGTGACAATAAAAGTGATAGTTCCTGGTAGTGATGATAAGAGAATAGTTACCTGATAGTGACAAGATGACGTCTCTGACAGTGAAAATAAAAAAAGGATTTGTCTGATGGTGGAAATAAAAGAATAATTTTTTTAATGGTGACTTGATAAATGACCTGATAGTGACAAAAGAGAAATTGCATGATAATAGTGTGGCAGCAAGTGAGAGACTGGAGAGTAAATCCCTGATAGTGACAGTGAGAAAGAACTTGTTTGATAGCGAAAATAGATAACGGTTGCCTGATAGTGACTTTCGAGGCAAGTGCCTCATAATGATAATAGAAGTAAAGTTAGATGTAGTGAAGATGAGAGAATAATGGCCTGATAATGACAATAAATGAGAAAGATATAGTGAAGATATGAGAGTAATGGCTTGATATTGCCAATAAAAGAGAAAGTGAGATATAATGAGGATAAGAGTGATAGCCTGATTATGACAATAAAGTGAGATTTAGTGAGGATAAGAGTAATGGCCTGATGATGACAATAGAGAAAGTGAGATATAGTGAGGATAAGAGTAATGGCCTGATAATGACAATAAAAGAACAAAGTGAGATATAGTGAGGATAAGTGTAATAGCCTGATTATGACAATAAAGGAAAGTGAGACATAGTGAAGATCAGAGAAATAGCCTGATTATGACAATAAAAGAGAAAGTGAGACATAGTGAAGATCAGAGAGTAAGGGCCTGATTATGACAATAAAAGGGAAAGTGGTGTAGTGAAGATAAGAAAAATAGCCTGATAGTGACAATAAAAGAGAAAGTGAGACATAGTGAAGATGAGAGAGTAATGGCCTGATAATGACAATAAAAGAGGTGTAGTGAAGATGACAGAATAATCACTTGATAGTGATAGTAAGAGAAACATTGTGAAAAGTAGATAGCAATTTGCCCGATAGTAAAAAGAATAGAGCAGGTACCTGGTAGTGAAAATAAAAGAGAAATGGCTTAACAGTGATAACAAAAGAACATTTTGCCTGATAGTGACTATGCACGACATTACCAGACAATGACAACAAAGGATCTATTGTCTTGTACTGACACTGATAAGACATTTGCCTGATGGTGACAACACGAGAGCACGGTTACGTTAGTGTAGGGTGGAAGTTTAGCATTTTCAAAATTAACATTAGAGAACGAGTGGCATTGAAAATGACGTGGGTAGAATTGTATCTTTGCACTGTTGAGCTTATCCTATGGCTTTTACACCCATAGCTGCTGCACAGGTGTGAATCCAGCTGGAATGGGAATATTAGAAATGATTAGGACGAGAAAATGGGACGAGATTCGGAATGAAAACGGGAAGTTCAGTACTAGGAAAAGTGACAAAGGTGACGTTATACAGCAAATGGCTGATTGTGACAGAGTGAAATCGTCTGATAGTGACCTTATAAGAGCAACTGTCCGATAGTGACATTATAACAGCAATTGGCTTATAGTGACAGTGAAAGGAGAAATGACAATGTGCAAACTATTGCGAGATGGTGACAATGAAAGAATAATTATCTGATAGTGACAGTGAAAACAATTATCTGATAGGGACAGTGAAAGAAGAGTTGTGTGATTATTGACAAAAAATATAAATTGCCTGACAGTGACGAAAAGAACAAATGCTTGATAGTGGAAACGAAAGCAATTACCTGATGGTGACAATATGAAAGCAATTGCATGATAATGACTATATAAGAGAAAGTGAGAGGTATGAGAATATGAAAGAGTAACTGCCTGATAATGACAATAATATAAAAGAGAAAGTGAGATATAGTGAAGATAAGAGACCAATGCTTGATGATGACAATAAATGAGGTATAGTGAAGATAACAGAATAATCACTTGATAGCGACACTAAGAGAAACTTTGTGAAAAGTAGATAGCAGTTTAGTGACAATGAAAGACCTATTTCCTAAGAGTGACAATGGAAGACATTACTAGATAATGACATCAAAAGATTTATTGCCTTATAATGACAAAGAGAACAAGTGGCTGATAGAGACAAAACGAGAGCACGGTTACGTCACTGCAGGATTGGAGTTTAGTATTTTCAAAATTAGCATCAGAAAACGAGTGGCATTGAAAATGTCTTGTGGGTAGAACTGTATCTTTGTACTGTTGAAAGTACGGCTTTTACACCCACAGCTGCTGCACAGATGTGAATCAAGAGGGAAAGGGAATATTAGAAATGAACATTACGAGGAAAAATAAACGATATTATGAATGAAAATGGGAAGTTCAGTACGAGAAAAAGAACGAGAATAGGAATGAAAATGAGAAGTACGAGAAAAGTGGTGAGAATAGAAAAGGAAACGGAAAATTCAGTACGAGAAAGAGAATCGGAATGAAAACGGGAAGTTCAGTACGAGAAAAAGAAGGAGAATCGGAATGGAAACGGGAAGATCAATTCGAGAAAGTGACATAAATGACATAAGATCAATTGGGTAATTGTGACAATGTGATAGTGACATTATAAGAGCAACTGGCTGATAGTTGCCATGAAGTGAGAATGAAGAGTAATTGCTTGATAACGACAATAAAAGAGAAAGTGAGAGTGAAGATGAAAAATTAATTGCCTAATAATAACAATAAAAGAGAGATAGTGAAGATGAAAAATTAATTGCTTAATGATAATAAAAGAGAAAGAGATAGTGAAGATAGAATTAATTGCCTAATAATAACAATAAAAGAGAAATTGAGAGATAGTGAAGATGAAAAATTGATTGCCTAATAATAACAATAAAAGAGAAAGTGAGAGATAGTGAAGATGAAAGATTGATCGCCTAATAATACAATAAAAGAGAAAGAGATAGTGAAGATGAAAAATTAATTGCCTAATAATAACAATAAAAGAGAAAGTGAGAGATAGTGAAGATTAAAGTAGTTGCTTGATAATGACAATATAAGAGAAAGTGAAAGATAGTCAAGATGAAACATCAGTTGTCTAATTATGACAATAAAAGAAAATGAGAGTGAAGATGAAAGTAATTGCTTGATAATGACGGTAAAAAAAGAGAGATTGAAGATAAAAAATCAATTGCCTCATAATGACAAAAAAGTGAGAGATAGTGAAGATGAAAGAGTAATTGCTTGATAATGACAATAAAAGAGAAAGTGAGAGATGGTGATATGAGCAACTGCCTGATAGTGAAAACTGAAGAGCGATTGTCTGATAGTGAAACTGAAAGAGCAATTTTGTTATAGTGACAACAAATGAAAAATTGTCTGATAAGGACAATAAGATTACTAGATAGTGACACAGACAGAACTATTGCTTGATAATGAAAGTACAGGGGTAGCAGTTACCTGATAGTGATGAGAGAGTTTTTGCTCGATAGTGACGATAATAGACCAACTGCCTGATAGTGAGACAATATAAGAGAATGTTTACGTGTCTGTAGGCTTAGGGTGTAGTGTTTCCGAAATGCAACATTTCGAAAGATATTTATCGTATATTTGTGCTGTTTTATGTATGTTCGTTTCTTAATTCACAGATGCTTCACGGGTCTGAATAAAGAGAGAAAACGAATGATCAGTGTGAGGAAAAGAGGGAAAACCAGAGCGAAAATGGAAAGTAAATTTTAGAATTATATGGAGAGAGGTGGGGAATCGGCCTCAGAGTGAGTCTGGTTCGTGCCTGGAGAGAGAGAGAGAGAGAGAGAGAGAGAGAGAGAGAGAGAGAGAGAGAGAGAGAGAGAGAGGATATGTTACTGAACCTATTTCAAGAAATTTCATTTAAATGTGTTTAGTGATTTCATCTGAATATGTTTAGTCGTTCATTTGCAGTCGGTTGGTATTACACACTCGATCATATGACGGCAAAAGAGGGGAAATGGTGTCCTGATGACCATTTTTTCGTAGGTCGCCAACCAACCAACATTTGGCTTCTCTTAAACCTCTCTAGTGCTCTTCTGATCCCACGCCCTTGCTTCGCAGCTCAGCAGACGCCACCTACTGAAATGCTGGGCTGCCACAATCACCACCCTCCTCAAGCACTTCCATCCTACAGGAGCGATTGATCTCCAGCGCTTGCTTACCCCCGCAGGGCAGTGGCCGCACAAAAGCTATACACATCAACGGGGAACCTACCGTCAAACTACTGTTTACACACACACACACACACACACACACACACACACACACACACACACACACACACACACACAGAGGGACACGTTTACAATCACAAACACTCGTCCACAAGCCGAACCTACAAGTCTTCAAGTTAATCCAGTTCGGTGACACTCTCTTTCGCTAGTGATGCCTCCCGTAAACTACAGCCAAGTGTGTTAGTGAACTATCTCAACTGATGACGAAGTGTTTTTATCATCATACTTAACACTTTTTCAACCGCAATGAGTTGGCAGGAGTGCCAGTGAGCCGTGGCATACTCTTGCCAAACGTATCAGTCAATAACATTAACAGGACCGTTGAATGCAACTATGTTTAAGTTTAGAGTTTGGTTCTCTTGTTGATGCTGTTTACCGTTTGTTTCTTGAATGGTTGTGTTATGTATAAAATCTTTTTATACGTGCTTGCTATTTCCCTAGTAAGTCTTAGAAGTAGCTTTAGGAACAGATGACTGAGCCTCAGAGGGGAAAATTCCTCACTTGGCTCCTTGCTTTGATCCTTCCTTTGCAAAGTGATACAGGCAGGAAGGATTTCCAGCCATCCGCTCCCACCCCTCTTAGTCTCCTTCTACGACACGTGGGCAGTATTCTTTCTCTCCATCCCCATATATAATATATATATATATATATATATATATATATATATATATATATATATATATATATTTTTTTTTTTTTTTTTTTTTTTCAAACTATTTGCCATTTCCCGAAATAGCGAGGTAGCGTTAAGAACAGAGGACTGGGCCTTTAGGGGAACATCCTCACCTAGCCCTCTTCTCTGTTCCTTCTTTTGGAAAATTAAACCAAAAAAAAAAGAAAAGAAAAACGAGATGGGAGGATTTCCAGCCCCCCGCTCCCTCTCCTTTTAGTCGCCTTCTACGACACGCAGGGAATACGTGGGAAGTATTCTTTCTCCCCTATATATACCTACGGAGCGAGTGCTCCTCAAACGGAAATATAAAGCTCTGGTTGGTTACGGGAATGAGTTATATAGCGAGAATGTACGAACTATCTTCAATGCATGACGAAGGTGTAGGAAGATATCTTTGGTTTGGTGGACGTGTAGCCTGAAGCTGACAGCCTTAATGACCCTAGCACCTAGTTGAGCTCTGAAGACCTTACCAACCAACCATTGTCTCTGATAAGCCCACTACCCGTTTTCCACTTTCTATGCATCAACTTTTCTAAGATCTTCGATATTCATTACGTTCATCTTCTTCCAATCTGTCACTTGTGACTTATTCTTACCTCTGACGACCAACGAGCTGAACCGCCTTGGAGAACGTAATTCATTCTGTTAGAGATGCGCGCGCAGTGGGTTCGTTCCGCAGCGCAATCCAAGGTCTCCTTGAAGAATGCCTTTGATAGAATTATGGTCGCAAATGTGATTAGCCATTGTAATTGGATACTTTTTCTCGCTAGAAGGACTTTATTTCATATTTACCATATTGATTACAGATCTAAAGCATAACATATATATATATATATATATATATATATATTTTTTTTTTTTTTTTGCTTTGTCGCTGTCTCCCGCGTTTGCGAGGTAGCGCAAGGAAACAGACGAAAGAAATGGCCCAGCCCACCCCCATACACATGCCTTGATTCAATCCACTGACAGCACGTCAACCCCGGTATACCACATCGCTCCAATTCACTCTATTCTTTGCCCTCCTTTCACCCTCCTGCATGTTCAGGCCCCGATCACACAAAATCTTTTTCACTCCATCTTTCCACCTCCAATTTGGTCTCCCTCTTCTCCTCGTTCCCTCCACCTCCGACACATATATCCTCTTGGTCAATCTTTTCTCACTCATTCTCTCCATGTGACCAAACCATATCAAAACATCCTCTTCTGCTCTCTCAACCACGCTCTTTTTATTTCCACACATCTCTCTTACCCTTACGTTACTTACTCGATCAAACCACCTCACACCACACATTGTCCTCAAACATCTCATTTCCAGCACATCCATCCTCCTGCGCACAACTCTATCCATAGTCCACGCCTCGCAACCATACAACATTGTTGGAACTACTATTCCTTCAAACATACCCATTTTTGCTTTCCGAGATAATGTTCTCGACTTCCACACATTCTTCAAGGCTCCCAGAATTTTCGCCCCCTCCCCCACCCTATGATCCACTTCCGCTTCCATGGTTCCATCCGCTGCCAGATCCACTCCCAGATATCTAAAACACTTTACTTCCTCCAGTTTTTCTCCATTCAAACTCACCTCCCAACTGAATTGACCCTCAACCCTACTGTACCTAATAACCTTGCTGTTATTCACATTTACTCTTAACTTTCTTCTTTCACACACTTTACCAAACTCAGTCACCAGCTTCTGCAGTTTCTCACATGAATCAGCCACCAGCGCTGTATCATCAGCGAACAACAACTGACTCACTTCCCAAGCTCTCTCATCCCCAACAGACTTCATACTTGCCCCTCTTTCCAAAACTCTTGCATTCACCTCCCTAACAACCCCATCCATAAACAAATTAAACAACCATGGAGACATCACACACCCCTGCCGCAAACCTACATTCACTGAGAACCAATCACTTTCCTCTCTTCCTTCACGTACACATGCCTTACATCCTCGATAAAAACTTTTCACCGCTTCTAACAACTTGCCTCCCACACCATATATTCTTAATACCTTCCACAGAGCATCTCTATCAACTCTATCATATGCCTTCTCCAGATCCATAAATGCTACATACAAATCCATTTGCTTTTCTAACTATTTCTCAAATACATTCTTCAAAGCAAACACCTGATCCACACATCCTCTACCACTTCTGAAACCACACTGCTCTTCCCCAATCTGATGCTCTGTACATGCCTTCACCCTCTCAATCAATACCCTCCCATATAATTTGCCAGGAATACTCAACAAACTTATACCTCTGTAATTTGAGCACTCACTCTTATCCCCTTTGCCTTTGTACAATGGCACTATGCACGCATTCCGCCAATCCTCAGGCACCTCACCATGAGTCATACATACATTAAATAACCTTACCAACCAGTCAACAATACAGTCACCCCCTTTTGTAATAAATTCCACTGCAATACCATCCAAACCTGCTGCCTTGCCGGCTTTCATCTTCCGCATATATATATATATATATATATATATATATATATATATATATATATTTATATATTTATATATTGACGTGCTGTCAGTGGATTGAACCAGGGCATGTAAAGCGTCTGGGGTAAACCAGGGAAAGTTTTGAGGGGCCTGGATGTGGAAAGAGAGCTGTGGTTTCGGTGCAATATACATAACAGCTAGAGACTGAGTGTGAACGAATGTGGCCTTTGTTGTCTTTTACGAGCGCTACCTCGCACACATGAGGGGGGAGGGGGTTGTTATTTCATGTGTGGCGAGGTGGCGACGGGAATGAATAAGGGCAGACAGTATGAATTATGTACATGTGTATATATGTATATGTCTCTGTGTATATATATATGTATACGTTGAGATGTATAGGTATGTATATGTGCGTGTGTGGGCGTGTATGCATATGTATGTGGGTGGGTTGGGCCATTCTTTCGTCTGTTTCCTTGCGCTACCTCGCTAACACGGGAGACAGCGACAAAGTATAATAAGAAATAAATAAATATATTTTTATGTACACATTTGTATTGTATATGAAAGATTCATGTTTCATTTTTTCATTCATTTCAAGCTAGAAGTTTCAGTTTTCTAAATTGTTTCTTACATTTTTCATATGTATATATATGTATGTGTGTGTGTGTATATGTGCGTATGTATGTGTATGTGTGTGTATGTGTATATGTATATATATATGTATATCATCCCTGGGGATAGGGGTGAAAGAATACTTCTCACGTATTCCTCGCGTGTCGTAGAAAGCGACTAGAGGGGACGGGAGCGGGGGGCCAGAAATCCTCCCCTCCTTGTATTAACTTTCTAAAATGGGAAACAGAAGAAGGAGTCACGCGGGGAGTGCTCATCCTCCTCGAAGGCTCAGAGTGGGGTGCCTAAATGTGTGTGGATGTAACCAAGATGTGAAAAAAGGAGAGATAGGTAGTATGTTTGAGGAAAGGAACCTGGATGTTTTGGCTCTGAGTGAAACGAAGCTCAAGGGTAAAGGGGAAGAGTAGTTTGGGAATGTCTGGGGAGTAAAGTCAGGGGTTAGTGAGAGGACAAGAGCAAGGGAAGGAGTAGCAATACTCCTGAAACAGGAGTTGTGGGAGTATGTGATAGAATGTAAGAAAGTAAATTCTCGATTAATATGGGTAAAACTGAAAGTTGATGGAGAGAGGTGGGTGATTATTGGTGCATATGCACCTGGGCATGAGAAGAAAGATCATGAGAGGCAAGTGTTTTAGGAGCAGCTGAATGAGTGTGTTAGTGGTTTTGATGCACGAGACCGGGTTATAGTGATGGGTGATTTGAATGCAAAGGTGAGTAATGTGGCAGTTGAGGGAATAATTGGTATGCATGGGGTGTTCAGTGTTGTAAATGGAAATGGTGAAGAGCTTGTAGATTTATGTGCTGAAAAAGGACTGATGATTGGGAATACCTGGTTTAAAAAGCGAGATATACATAAGTATACTTATGTAAGTAGGAGAGATGGCCAGAGAGCGTTATTGGATTACGTGTTAATTGACAAGCGTGCGAAAGAGAGACTTTTGGATGTTAATGTGCTGAGAGGTGCAACTGGAGGGATGTCTGATCATTATCTTGTGGAGGCTAAGGTGAAGATTTGTATGGGTTTTCAGAAAAGAAGAGTGAATGTTGGGGTGAAGAGGGTGGTGAGAGTAAGTGAGCTTGGGAAGGTGACCTGTGTGAGGAAGTACCAGGAGAGACTGAGTACAGAATGGAAAAAGGTGAGAACAATGGAAGTAAGGGGAGTGGGGGAGGAATGGGATGTATTTAGGGAATCAGTGATGGATTGCGCAAAAGATGCTTGTGGCATGAGAAGAGTGGGAGGTGGGTTGATTAGAAAGGGTAGTGAGTGGTGGGATGAAGAAGTAAGAGTATTAGTGAAAGAGAAGAGAGAGGCATTTGGACGATTTTTGCAGGGAAAAAATGCAATTGAGTGGGAGATGTATAAAAGAAAGAGACAGGAGGTCAAGAGAAAGGTGCAAGAGGTGAAAAAAATGGCAAATGAGAGTTGGGGTGAGAGAGTATCATTAAATTTTAGGGAGAATAAAAAGATGTTCTGGAAGGAGGTAAATAAAGTGCGTAAGACAAGGGAGCAAATGGGAACTTCAGTGAAGGGCGCAAATGGGGAGGTGATAACAAGTAGTGGTGATGTGAGAAGGAGATGGAGTGAGTATTTTGAAAGTTTGTTGAATGTGTTTGATGATAGAGTGGCAGATATAGGGTGTTTTGGTCGAGGTGGTGTGCAAAGTGAGAGGGTTAGGGAAAATGATTTGGTAAACAGAGAAGAGGTAGTGAAAGCTTTGCGGAAGATGAAAGCCGACAAGGCAGCAGGTTTGGATGGTATTGCAGTGGAATTTATTAAGAAAGGGGGTGACTGTATTGTTGAGTGGTTGGTAAGGTTATTTAATGTATGTATGACTCATGGTGAGGTGCCTGAGGATTGGCGGAATGCGTGCATAGTGCCATTGTACAAAGGCAAAGGGGATAAGAGTGAGTGCTCAAATTACAGAGGTATAAGTTTGTTGAGTATTCCTGGTAAATTATATGGGAGGGTGTTGATTGAGAGGGTGAAGGCATGTACAGAGCATCAGATTGGGGAAGAGCAGTGTGGTTTCAGAAGTGG
The DNA here is from genome assembly GCF_036320965.1 of Panulirus ornatus. Taxonomy (NCBI): domain Eukaryota; kingdom Metazoa; phylum Arthropoda; class Malacostraca; order Decapoda; family Palinuridae; genus Panulirus; species Panulirus ornatus. The sequence continues at coordinate 76,023,308 of NC_092243.1, read as the reverse complement.
TAGAGGATGTGTGGATCAGGTGTTTGCTTTGAAGAATGTATGTGAGAAATACTTAGAAAAGCAAATGGATTTGTATGTAGCATTTATGGATCTGGAGAAGCCATATGATAGAGTTGATAGAGATGCTCTGTGGAAGGTATTAAGAATATATGGTGTGGGAGGAAAGTTGTTAGAAGCAGTGAAAAGTTTTTATCGAGGATGTGAGGCATGTGTACGTGTAGGAAGAGAGGAAAGTGATTGGTTCTCAGTGAATGTAGGTTTGCGGCAGGGGTGTGTGATGTCTCCATGGTTGTTTAATTTGTTTATGGATGGGGTTGTTAGGGAGGTAAATGCAAGAGTTTTGGAAAGAGGGGCAAGTATGAAGTCTGTTGGGGATGAGAGAGCTTGGGAAGTGAGTCAGTTGTTGTTCGCTGATGATACAGCGCTGGTGGCTGATTCATGTGAGAAACTGCAGAAGCTGGTGACTGAGTTTGGTAAAGTGTGTGGAAGAAGAAAGTTGAGTAAATGTGAATAAGAGCAAGGTTATTAGGTACAGCAGGGTTGAGGGTCAAGTCAATTGGGAGGTGAGTTTGAATGGAGAAAAACTGGAGGAAGTGAAGTGTTTTAGATATCTGGGAGTGGATCTGGCAGCGGATGGAACCATGGAAGCGGAAGTGGATCATAGGGTGGGGGAGGGGGCGAAAATTCTGGGAGCCTTGAAGAATGTGTGGAAGTCGAGAACATTATCTCTGAAAGCAAAAATGGGTATGTTTGAAGGAATAGTGGTTCCAACAATGTTGTATGGTTGCGAGGCGTGGGCTATGGATAGAGTTGTGCGCAGGAGGATGGATGTGCTGGAAATGAGATGTTTGAGGACAATGTGTGGTGTGAGGTGGTTTGATCGAGTGAGTAACGTAAGGGTAAGAGAGATGTGTGGAAATAAAAAGAGCGTGGTTGAGAGAGCAGAAGAGGGTGTTTTGAAGTGGTTTGGGCACATGGAGAGAATGAGTGAGGAAAGATTGACCAAGAGGATATATGTGTCGGAGGTGGAGGGAACGAGGAGAAGAGGGAGACCAAATTGGAGGTAGAAAGATGGAGTGAAAAAGATTTTGTGTGATCGGGGCCTGAATATGCAGGAGGGTGAAAGTAGGGCAAGGAATAGAGTGAATTGGAGCGATGTGGTATACCGGGGTTGACGTGCTGTCAGTGGATTGAATCAAGGTATGTGAAGCGTCTGGGGTAAACCATGGAAAGCTGTGTAGGTATGTATATTTGCGTGTGTGGATGTATGTATATACATGTGTATGGGGGGGGGGTTGGGCCATTTCTTTCGTCTGTTTCCTTGCGCTACCTCGCAAACGCGGGAGACAGCGACAAAGTATAATAAAAAAAATAATAATAATAAAATAAATATATATATATATATATATATATATATATATATATATATATATATATATATATATATATATATATATATTAAATCTAGCAATATACATCATATACAAAAACAAATCGCTGAGGGACACTCTGCTCAGTTCACCAATCAGCGATGCCGTGGTGAGACTGTGTTGTTAACCAGTCAGCGATGCCGTAGCAAAACATTTTTCATTCACAATTTCATTCACGCCAACAAACTCAGAGTTGCTAGATGTCTTCGTTAACGTTCATGGAATTCTGAACGAGCCAGCATCATTGGCTGGACAGCCGTGTTTTGTCTGGTTAGTCTGGACCCCTTGCCGTTTGCCACTCGCTGCTGATTGGTGGGAACAAGAGCAACAGCCATGTTGCAAATGGTGATCTTCGCGCAAATATGGCATCTCTGGTAGTCAAGAGGGATTTAATCCCAGTGCGGTTCAGCTTCTTTAATCGTAATTCGTAGCAGACACAAGTACCGTAAAGGGGAAGGCCATCAATCTAGTCCGTAACGCTTTTTCATTATACATTTGGATCTCTCGGCGAAATTTTCGATGAGTCGGCTAATCTCTCTCACCCACTTCTCCCTTATCACACTCGATCTGGCTCGGAACCTGTACTTCTCAGCCCGGCGTTCCCCTCCGAGTCTCAGTTCCAGAGCGAACTCTTCGCCGGCGTTTGACTTCAAGGAGAGGACATAGAGCTGCTCGATGCGAAGGTGCGCCTTGAAATCATACCTGCCCTTCTTCGGTAAGGTTAGGACTACCATCTCTGCGAACAAGAGCACGTGGTACGTGTTGGCTTTGAGCTTTCTGAGGGCATTGCTCGAGACGACGAAGGAGTTCTGGAGGAGGAGGGGCATTTGGAGGTGCATGTCGAACGGAGCTGCTCTGATGCCGTCTATCAGGATGCCCGCATCCCCCTGGCGGTACAGATCCTTCAGTAGGTTGATGACCTCCTGGATCGCTCCCTTGCTCTCCGCTGGAGCACTTTCCATGATTTTCTCGAGGGTCATGAAGTAGTAGTGCAGTCTCTTCCAGGAAGACGTCAGGTCCTCTTTCAGTTTTGGACACTTGCACATCACCGCCTGCGGCACCTTTTCCAGATAGTAGTTTGTCTTAGGGACGTTCATTAGGTGGTACTTGTATTGTTCCAGCTGAGGCATCCGGGAGACGAAGACCTGGGCGATCCTAGAGCACGACCTGTGCCCGTCGTGCAACTCGACGTACATATCCTTGTGAGCGCTGGCCAATGGCTCCGTCCCCCGGAGCAGGTGCTGCAATTCAGGCGGGAGTAAGCGCCTGGCGTCGCTGATTCTCTGAATGGCGCTGAGGTACTCGTACTCGTTCTGAAGGAACTCGCACACGAGCGCGAGCAGGGAGGGCTCCGCGCACTGGTCTTCCTCCTCCTCGTTATCATGGCGGACGAAGCTCACCAGGTTTTCGTAAGGGTCCTCGATATAATACTCGGAGTCATTCCCATCGCTGGAGGTGGGGGACGTAGGTACGACATATTCGTAATTGTCAGGCGACACGACCTCGTAGATGTCTTCCTCATCGCCCGGGGGAATTTCGTTTCCAGGTGAGGGAAGCGTGGTCGGTCTAACGCCTGGGGTAGCCAGGACCTGCTGCTGTTCGTAGGAATCATTACTGACGTATGGGTGCTGGATGAGGCTGAGCTGGGGCAAACCTCGAAACTGGGGTAGGGGTGGTGGCTGTGACGGAGCCTGGGGAAGGGGTCTGGGCAGTGGTTGGGGCTTAGCTAGATGAAGGGGTCGGGGCAGTGGTTTGGGCTGGGCCTGGGAAAGGAGTGGGGATTGGGGCTGGGACTGGAGGAGTGGGGATTGGGGCTGGGGAAGGAGTGGGGATTGGGGCTGGGGAAGGAGTGGGGATTGGGACTGGGGAAGGAGTGGAGACTGAGGTTGGGGCTGGGGTGGCTGAGGAAGAGGTCGGGACAGTGTCTGGGGAAGAGGTCGGGGCAGTGGCTGGGGCCTATCCTGGGGATGGCGTTGGCGCTGTTCCTTAGTCTCCTCCTGATGAGGGTGAGTTGGGTCTTCTGTGTCCGTGGCTTGTGGTTGAGCTATGGATCCTCTATGGCGGCGGGGAGGGTCCTGCAGCAACGTCAGAGGAGTATCTCTGTTGGGAGAAGCACTACCTTGAACCAATGCACTATAAATACTTTATATCACTGCCTAGGCACCTCGCTTTGAGCCCTATGAGTGTTGAACAAGTATGACTCAAGTCAACAACATTTACACTCAAGAAAATTCACCTGCATTCCCATCCACTCCAGCTGCTTTGTCGCACTTCATCTAGTTCAAGGCTTTCATCACCTTGCCAATTTTCGCCAGACCTTTCGGCAGGATTCTCACTAGCACATATTACATGTATATTCATATTCATATCAACATATACACACACATGCATACACACATATATGCACGTACATATTCATACTTGCCTTCTTCATCCATTCCTGGCGTTACCCTGCCCCATGGGAAACAGCATCGCTACCCCCTGCTTCAGCGAGGTGGCGCCAGGAAAACAGACCCCATTTGTTCACACTCGATCTCTTGCTGATATGTGTAATGCACAGAAACCACAGCTCCCTATCCACATCCAGGCTCCACAGACCTTTCCATGGTTTACCCCAAACGTTTCTCATGCCCTGGTTTAGTCCATTGACAGTATGTCGACCCCAGTATAACACATCGTTCCAATTCACTATCCCGTGCACTCCTTTCACCCTCCTGCATGTTCAGGCCCTGATCGCTCAAAATCTTTCACTCCATCCTTCTCCAATTTGGTCTCCCGCTTCTCCTTGTTCCCTACACCTCTGACACATATATCCTCTTTGTCAATCTTTCCTCACTCATTCTCCCCATGTGTCTAAATCATTTCAACACATCCTCTTTTGCTATCACAACTACACTCTTTTTATTACCACACATCTCTTTTACCCTTTCATTACTTACTCGATCAAACCACCTCACTACCTATTGTCCTCAAGCATTTCATTTCCAACACATCCACCCTACTCCGTACAACCCCATCTATAGCCCATGCTTCGTAACCATATGATATTGTTGGAACTACTATTCCTTCAAACATACCCATTTTTGCTCTTCGAGTTAACGTTCTCTGTTTCCACACATTCCTTGTCGCTCTCAGAACCTTCGCCCCCTCCCCACCCTGTGACTCACCTCCACTTCCTTAGTTCCATTCATTGTCGAGTCCACCACCAGATATCTAAAACATTTCATTTCCAATTTTTCTCCATTCAGACTCACTTTCCAACTGACTTGTTTTTCAAGTCAGTAGGGTCCCCAAGTCTCCGGCCTCGGCTCATTAAATTCCATCACCGCCAAATTCGTACCAGTTGTAGTTTGCCCACCTCATGAAACCGTTTATGGCTATTGTAGTTTCCCCAAAGTAAATTGCTGAACACCCGTCTATCCTCGTTGACACATTTACCACTTTGTTTTCAGAATATCACCAGTCTTTATCCCTGATGAAGAAGCGATATTGGTTCTCGTCTTCTGTACGTATCTACCATACAGTGTTATCATCTACAAAGTACAATAGGTTGGTTGGTTGTTTTAGCTTAAGGTCCATCATCTGCTAAGGTCATTAAACTCATGGCACGCTAAAAATCAAAATATAAAGTATATTTTCAAAATAGTTATGATTGTTTTACATCCCATTTCTACCGTGTTGCTTTCAATTGCTCCTCTCCGCCTCTGCATTATGACATCGTAATTCTCATGTGTGATGAATTGATCTTCAAGGGCAACAAAACTTCTTGAACTCGCCGAAAATACATCTGTTCTCCAACTACTCACAGCTGCAGATTCTAGTAGTCCCTTGAAATGAACCCAATGATAACTCCACACTTCTTCATTCTGTCGTTATTTTTCGAAACTAAATGATTCTAGTTTAAAAGTTTACTGTAAAATGAGAACTTTACATACTGGTCAAACCTCCATTTATCATCGTATATGAAATGGTTAATTTTCCGATCCCCTCATGAGCCACTACCGACGATTAACTTGTAGCTGTCCATCCCCAACGTCTACACACACAGGCTTGGGATGACTGCACTAAGGGTGGAGGCCATGGCAAGACCACTTCGCTGTCTGTATTCCTCGTTGAACGTGAATGCCTCAGTCCTGGCGCATAAATACACCAGCGTCATATTTCTGGTATTTACGGTAGTTCCTCATTCTGAATCTAATCCTCCGCCCTTCTAACTACTTGTATGGACCCCCTCTAACAGCAAGTTGATAAATAAAGCTTTGATATTAAAGTTTACCAGCTTTAAATTAAAGCTTTCCAGCGTTTTATGGTAGTGCTTTTCAATCAAACCCGCGGGGTGTTTGACGTGTGTACCATTATCGGACCTTGAAGCGTTAGAGAGTAGATTGGCCAACCGCTTGGCTAGTGTGGGTGATGTGCTGTGCTTACGCGATGTTCTGTCTGTGCCTGATGAGATGAAACTCATTGGCATCCCTGGTTTGTGAGCTTTTGAGAGGCTTTGCATTCTTGGCAGGCTAGGGCTGGGTGGGTAGGAGGGGCGCTGAGGGAAAGGAGAGATCCTTGAATAAGCTCATCAATTTCATCCTCATTTCTGTTGGACCCGATTAGTACTTTCCTCACATTTCTTCCGAACGTCATTGCTTCTATATCCTATGTGAACACTGATCACTTGGTTATTTCAAGATGAAACAAGCCATCACATTTTACAATACACACAAATACGTCAACGGACCCATTCAATACACCACAGTTACATGAGAGAAGACTTGTGGCATCTCCAACACCCACACATAAACAAGGTTTACAACGTAAAACAATAAAGAAACGAATCATTTCAAATACTGCTTCTAGTTCTCTATATTTTGATATTTACACGTAAATTGTCACGTAATCAGTATAGTTCAAATGTTTTTATTTCCTCTTTTCGATTAAATATTGTCAATTACTAGTCACACAGATAAACATATGCCCAAGGAATGATAAAGATAGCGTGTGCACTTCACATTTTATGATAAGCTATCTTTGGTGTTCTTAAGCAGCTAAGATTTTATTTTCTTATGTTTACTTTACCTGACAGACGACAAATCCTGCATCATTTTTGTTACATTTCCGCAAAATGACGGCATCAAAAGTATGTTTCTCCAAATTCTGAAACGGTTACCCCTCGCAAAACACCAAAGACACGTATGTTATAAATCTAAATTAGTTTGCCCTTAAATCTCTCTCTCTCTCTCTCTCTCTCTCTCTCTCTCTCTCTCTCTCTCTCTCTCTCTCTCTCTCTCTCTCCTTCGTTCCTTCCTTCCTTTCCCCAACCCTGTCAAATCTTGTAGCTACAAGTAGATCAAATTTTATTTTACGCGACTCCAAAATAATTAAACACGCTCATAATCACTAGTGGACTAGGCTACTACTACTACAGACGGAGTGGCTCACTGTGGACATCTATATATACCTGAAGGATCCGCAGAGCGTTGTGTCTTGTGTCTTCGCTTCCAGGAACCCCCTGATGAGCGAGTCTGCCGCCTCTTTCGATCGGAAGTCCAGTACGACAGCCAGGCGCCTCTGTTGCTCCTGACATCGGCCAATGTACACTAGGTGACCTATGGTGCAGCTCACGGCGGTTATGACACTCACGCCGGTCACTTTATGACGGTTGACCTGTTGTTGGGGAGGAGGAGGAGGAGGAGGGAATAGTCTAAATGCGTTACCATGAATATTATCATCCTGAATATAGGCCCGCTGGATGGAGGATATTCGACTCGTGCATTCATTTGAGCGGCCTGCTGTATGTTTACGTTGTTGTCGCGACCCATATTTAATGTTTCCGAGGTCATTTCGTGGTTACCACCAATATTTAAAGATATCCAGTTTATTTATAGTAACATCTTTAGCCTATAGAGGTGTCTGCTATCACCAGAAGGGTGTGGGAGACTCTGCACATCACTGATACACAACGACTGGCTTTAACTTGTCTCGCGCTACATCTCGTTTGATAAGTGAGATCCCATGTCTCTCAGGCAGTTATCATGCAAGTGACCCAGATTTCGATCCCAGGGCACACCATGGTGAAAGATTACTTCGATTTCATATGTAAAACTTCCTATAGATTTGAATATACAGCGACAAAGTATAAAAAAAAAAAAAAAAAAAATATATATATATATATATATATATATATATATATATATATATATATATATATATATATATATATATATATATTTTTTTTTTTTTTTGTCGCTGTCTCCCGCGTTTGCGAGGTAGCGCAAGGAAACAGACGAAAGAAATGGCCCAACCCACCCCCATACACATGTATATACATACGTCCACACACGCAAATATACATACCTACACAGCTTTCCATGGTTTACCCCAGACGCTTCACATGCCTTGATTCAATCCACTGAGAGCACGTCAACCCCGGTATACCACATCGCTCCAATTCACTCTATTCCTTGCCCTCCTTTCACCCTCCTGCATGTTCAGGCCCCGATCACACAAAATCTTTTTCACTCCATCTTTCCACCTCCAATTTGGTCTCCCTCTTCTCCTCGTTCCCTCCACCTCCGACACATATATCCTCTTGGTCAACCTTTCCTCACTCATTCTCTCCATGTGCCCAAACCATTTCAAAACACCCTCTTCTGCTCTCTCAACCACACTCTTTTTATTTCCACACATCTCTCTTACCCTTACGTTACTTACTCGATCAAACCACCTCACACCACACATTGTCCTCAAACATCTCATTTCCAGCACATCCATCCTCCTGCGCACCACTCTATCCATAGCCCACGCCTCGCAACCATACAACATTGTTGGAACCACTATTCCTTCAAACATACCCATTTTTGCTTTCCGAGATAATGTTCTCGACTTCCACACATTCTTCAAGGCTCCCAGAATTTTCGCCCCCTCCCCCACCCTATGATCCACTTCCGCTTCCATGGTTCCATCCGCTGCCAGATCCACTCCCAGATATCTAAAACACTTTACTTCCTCCAGTTTTTCTCCATTCAAACTCACCTCCCAATTGACGTGACCCTCAACCCTACTGTACCTAATAACCTTGCTCTTATTCACATTTACTCTTAACTTTCTTCTTTCACACACTTTACCAAACTCAGCCACCAGCTTCTGCAGTTTCTCACATGAATCAGCCACCAGCGCTGTATCATCAGCGAACAACAACTGACTCACTTCCCAAGCTCTCTCATCCCCAACAGACTTCATACTTGCCCCTCTTTCCAAAACGCTTGCATTCACCTCCCTAACAACCCCATCCATAAACAAATTAAACAACCATGGAGACATCACACACCCCTGCCGCAAACCTACATTCACTGAGAACCAATCACTTTCCTCTCTTCCTACACGTACACATGCCTTTCATCCTCGATAAAAACTTTTCACTGCTTCTAACAACTTGCCTCCCACACCATATATTCTTAATACCTTCCACAGAGCATCTCTATCAACTCTATCATATGCCTTCTCCAGATCCATAAATGCTACATACAAATCCATTTGCTTTTCTAAGTATTTCTCACATACATTCTTCAAAGCAAACACCTGATCCACACATCCTCTACCACTTCTGAAACCACACTGCTCTTCCCCAATCTGATGCTCTGTACATGCCTTCACCCTCTCAATCAATACCCTCCCATATAATTTACCAGGAATACTCAACAAACTTATACCTCTGTAATTTGAGCACTCACTCTTATCCCCTTTGCCTTTGTACAATGGCACTATGCACGCATTCCGCCAATCCTCAGGCACCTCACCATGAGTCATACATACATTAAATAACCTTACCAACCAGTCAACAATACAGTCACCCCCTTTTTTAATAAATTCCACTGCAATACCATCCAAACCTGCTGCCTTGCCGGCTTTCATCTTCCGCAAAGCTTTTACTACCTCTTCTCTGTTTACCAACTCATTTTCCCTAACCCTCTCACTTTGCACACCACCTCGACCAAAACACCTTATATCTGCCACTCTATCATCAAACACATTCAACAAACCTTCAAAATACTCACTCCATCTCCTTCTCACATCACCACTACTTGTTATCACCTCCCCATTTACGCCCTTCACTGAAGTTCCCATTTGCTCCCTTGTCTTACGCACTTTATATATATATATATATACGTATATACCTGGGGATAGGGGAGAAAGAATACTTCCCACGTATTCCCTGCATGTCGTAGAAGGCGACTAAAAGGGGAGGGAGCGGGTGGCTGGAAATCGTCCCATCTCGTTCTTTTTTAATTTTCCCAAAGAAGGAACAGAGAAGGGGGCCAGGTGATGATATTCCCTGAAAGGCCCATTCCTCCGTTCTTAACGCTACCGCGCTAACGGGGGAAATTGCGAATAGTATGAAAGAATATGATATAAAGTGTGTGGAAGAAGAAAGTTAAGAGTAAATGTGAATAAGAGCAAGGTTATTAGGTACAGTAGGGTTGAGGGTCAAGTCAATTGGGAGGTGAGTTTGAATGGAGAAAAACTGGAGGAAGTGAAGTGTTTTAGATATCTGGGAGTGGATCTGTCAGCGGATGGAACCATGGAAGCGGAAGTGGATCATAGGGTGGGGGAGGGGGCGAAAATTTTGGGAGCTTTGAAAAATGTGTGGAAGTCGAGAACATTATCTCGGAAAGCAAAAATGGGTATGTTTGAAGGAATAGTGGTTCCAACAATGTTGTATGGTTGCGAGGCGTGGGCTATGGATAGAGTTGTGCGCAGGAGGATTGATGTGCTGGAAATGAGATGTTTGAGGACAATGTGTGGTGTGAGGTGGTTTGATCGAGTAAGTAACGTAAGGGTAAGAGAGATGTGTGGAAATAAAAAGAGCGTGGTTGAGAGAGCAGAAGAGGGTGTTTTGAAATGGTTTGGGCACATGGAGAGAATGAGTGAGGAAAGATAGACCAAGAGGATATATGTGTCGGAGGTGGAGGGAACGAGGAGAAGAGGGAGACCAAATTGGAGGTGGAAAGATGGAGTGAAAAGATTTTGTGTGATCGGGGCCTGAACATGCAGGAGGGTGAAAGGAGGGCAAGGAATAGAGTGAATTGGAGCGATGTGGTATACAGGGGTTGACGTGCTGTCAGTGGATTGAATCAAGGCATGTGAAGCGTCCGGGGTAAACCATGGAAAGCTGTGTAGGTATGTATATTTGCGTGTGTGGACGTGTGTATGTACATGTGTACGGGGGGGGGGGGTTGGGCCATTTCTTTCGTCTGTTTCCTTGCGCTACCTCGCTAACGCGGGAGACAGCGACAAGGTATAAAAAAAAAAAAAAAAAAAAAAAATATATATATATATATATATATATATATATATATATATATATATATATATATATATATATATATATATATATATATATATATATATCGGCAAGGCGGCGGGTTTGAATGGTATTGCAGTGGAATTTATTAAAAAGGGGAGTGACTGTTTTGACTGGTTGGTGAGAATAGTCAGTGTAAGTATGGTTCACGGTGAAGTGCATGAGGATTGGCGGAATGCATGCATAGTTACATTGCATAAAGGCAAAGGGGATAAAGATGAATGTCCAAATTACAGAGGTATAAGTTTGTTGAGTATTCCTGGGAAATTATACAGGAGGGTATTGATTGAGAGGGTGAACGCATGTACAGAGCATCAGATAGGGGAAGATCGGTGTGGTTTCAGAAGTGGTAGAGGATGTGTGGATCAGTTATTTGCTTTGAAGAATGTATGTGAGAAATGCTTAGAAAAACAGATTGATCTGTATGTAGCATTTATGGATCTGGAGAAGGCATATGATAAGAGTTGCTAGAGATGCTCTGTGGAAGGTATTAAGAATATATGGTGTGGGAGGCAAGTTGTTAGAAGCAGTGAAAAGATTTTATCGAGGATGTAAGGCATGTGTACGTATAGGAAGAGAGGAAAGTGGTTCTCAGTGAATGTAGGTTTGCGGCAGGGGTGTGTGATGTCTCCATGGTTGTTTAATTACTCTATGGATGGGGTTGTTAGGGAAGTGAATGCAAGGTTTTGGAAAGAGGGGCAAGTATGCAGTCTGTTGTAGATGAGAGGGCTTGTGAAGTGGGTCAGTTGTTGTTCGCTGATGATACAGCGCTTGTGGCTGATTCGGGTGAGAAACTGAAGAAGCTGGTTACTGAGTTTGGTAAAGTGTGTGAAAGAAGAAAGCTGAGAGTAAATGTAAATAAGAGCAAGGTTATTAGGCTCAGTAAGGTTGAGCTGCAAGTCAATTGAGAGATGAGTTTGAATAGAGAAAAACTGGAGGAAGGAAAGTGTTTTAGATATCTGGGAGTGGATTTAGAAGCGGATGTAACCATGGAAGCGGAAGTGAGTCACAGGGTGGGGGAGGGGGCGAAGGTTCTGGGAGCGTTGAAGAACATGTGGAAGGCGAGAACGTTATCTCGGAGAGCAAAACTGGATATGTTTAATGGAATAGTAGTTCCAACAATGTTAAATGGTTGCGATGCATGGGCTATAAATAGGGTTGTGCGGAGGAGGGTGGATGTGTTGGAAATGAGATGTTTGAGAACAATATTTGATGGGAGGTGGTTTGATCGAGTAAGCAATGAAAGGGTACGAGAGATGTGTGGTAATGAAAAGAGTGTGGTTGAGAGAGCAGAGGAGGGTGTATTGAAATGGTTTGGTCACATGGAGAGAATGAGTGAGGAAAGATTGACAAAGATGTACGTGTCATAGGTGGTAGAGTGAACGAGGAGAAGTGGGAGATCAAATTGGAAGTGGAAGGATGGAGTGAGAAAGATTTTGAGCGATCGGGGCCTGAACATGCAGGAGGGTGAAAGGCGTGCAAGGAATAGAGTGAATTGGAACGATGTGGTATATCGGGGTCGACGTGCTGTCAGTGGATTGAACCATGGCATGTGAAGCGTCTGGGGTAAACCTTGGAATGTTTTGTGGGGCCTGAATGTGGAAAGGGAGCTGTGGTTTCGGTGCATTACACATGACAGCTAGAGACTCAGTGTGAGCGAATGTGGCCTTTTGTACACGTGTATTTATGTATATGTCTGCGTGTGTATAAGTATGTATACGGTGAAATGTATTGGTATATGTGCGTGTGTGGGCGTGTATGTATATACATGTGTATGCGGGTGGGTTGGGCCATTCTGTTGTCTGTTTCCTTGCGCTACCTCGCGAACGCGGGAGACAGCGTCAAAGTATAATACAAAAGAAATATATATATATATATATATATATATATATATATATATATATATATATATATATATATATATATATATATATATATCCCAACAAACATCAAACGTTTCAAAGCGAAAAAATAACAACGGATCCGTCGTACTCGTCGTCATTCGCAGGAACCAGCGAGGAGGAAGGAAAGAGGCCTCCATGAACGGAAGAGGAACCAAACAGCAGATCATAAGGAAGCATTGCTTTTCTTGAGTAACGCTGGTGACGTCATCAAAGGGGCGGGGCTTGGACACAACTAATGGTCAGGTCCAAGATATCAGGTCAGCCTCTTTTATCATTGGTGTGGGTGGGAAGTGTTCCCGACCTCACTTGGATGGCCTTAACATAGTGACTGCCCGTGAGGAGTTGGATCCCACTGGTGACCCATCTGCTGACCTGTGGTACAGCAGCAGATGGGGCGAGACCCGACCCATCGCAGGTACTGATTAGGTTAGCCCTCCATGCGTGAGATGGTTCGGTCTTATTGTTCGCCTATCGACAAGCAATGCGTGCGTGGCCCGACCAGCTCTGCAACTTTTTTAATATTGCAGGTTCCCGGACCGCGGCCTGGATCACCGGGTCAGACGAGGTGAGCAACTTCTCGAGTCTGGCTTGTTTATTTAGCCTGACGGTCGAGACAAAATCGGGAATCCCCAGACCGCCATCCCCTGCCGCTGAGTGGAAGAAAGCGCAGGGCGCGTCATGGGGCAGGTGGAGCCAACGGCGAACTGCCATTCTCACTTGCCTGTCCATGCTCGCGAGCTCTGTCTTATATACCTCCCCCAGCACCAGGCGATGCATTAACTTGGGTACGAAGTGGTCCACGAGGATTGTAATCCTCTGCTGAGGTTTTAGATGGGCCCTGGTAATGTTGGCAAGCCCTCTTCTAGCAGGGGGCACCGTAGGATTTCCGCCTACCTCCTCCCCCGACGAGAACACCAAGGTGCTAGTAATCGTCCTCAGCGTCAATGGAACGGATAGCGCTGCCCAAGACTTGGAAAGTCCTGTTTTTATTGACATAACAAGTCTTGCGTTCGCCATCGATCTCCATGCTAAGGCACCAACATTTCTCCGGGTTCACCTGAAGGCCACCCCCCCGCGAGAGTCTCCGCCATGATGTATATTGCCTTATGCAGACCCTCCGCCGTCTGCGCCACCAAAACCAGATCATCGGCGAAGGCAAGCACTGGCACGTTTTGGTCGCCGAATCTAATCCTCACACCCGATTCCTTAACCCTTGTGATCCTGAACGTTAACCCTCACCACGAGAACGCAATGTGTCGGGTGGGAGACGTGTCCCAACGACCTCTAGAGGCGACACGCTGAGTGGCACCTTGGAGGAGGCACAACGCGAGGAAAGCGTTTGCTTGCCAACTCCTCCGGTAGGGTAGGCTCCACCGGTACGGAAGAGGGGGTTGTCCTCGATGGGGAAGAGCCTACTGCTCCTTGTGGTGGTGGAGGAGAGTACCCCACGGTTTTATCTGTCCCCTACTCTCCGCGGGGTCCCCAACCCCAATCCGTTGCCTCTTTTGTCGCGGAGACTTTGTCCTACCTCGATACGCTAGGGCCTGGCCCCGCAAATCCTGTGTGGGGCGAGGAAGTGCTAAACGCCACCCTCGGTCATTTGCGCCGAGGGGACAGCCTCTCCGCCATCAGGGTAGCCACAGAACACGCCAAAATGTTGGAAAGTTCCTGTAGCTCACCCTCAGACCGCCAAGATCGTGGTGAGGGCGGAGCAAGACATCAAGTGGACGCGGGCTGTGATCGCCGACAGACGGGGCTCCTGTGCGCGGAAACCGACTGCGCAGGGAGCAATACAAGAAAGTACAGAGGCTTTATCATGAGAATGAATCGCTGGCCGCTAGACAGGTCCTTAAAGCGAGTGGAAAGTACCGCTGACTACGGTTGGGCCGGAAACCCTCTACCCGTTTTGGGGAGCCCTCTTCTCGTGACCATCCGAACCAGACAGACGTGCCATTACCGATTGCGACCTATCATGCGAACCGCCAGCAGAGGTTTTAACCACGAGAGAAGTAGCACACCACCTCAAGGCCGCTAAGACATCAGCCCCCCGGTCCCGACGGAATGCAGACAAGGTTCCTAAAGTCTATTCCTCCGCTCTGCAAGATGTTTAATCTGTGGATCGCTACCTCTACACTGCCAGAACCACTCAAGGCGAATAGGACTGTACCGATACCTAAGGTACCAAATCCAACACAGCCCAAGGACTACAGACCAATCACCATCTCGAGTGCTGTAATCCGACTACTACATAAGATCCTTAGCAGCCGCATCTCGAGCCTCGTCAAGATCGATGGAGATCAAATGGCATTCGTTCTTGAGGACGATGCCTCGAGAACCTCACGATCTTGGACGCGATCATCGGTCATGCGCGTGCAGTGCCCGTGGAGTGAAAAAGATTTTGAGTGATCAGGACCTGGACATACAGGAGGGTTAAAGGCGTGTAAGGAATAGTGAATTGGAACGATGTGGTATACCGGGGTCGACGTGCTGTCATTGGATTGAACCAGGGTATGTGAAGCGTCTGGAGTAAACCATGGAAAGTTTTGTGGGGCCTGGATGTAGAAAGGGAGCTGTGGTTTCGGTGCATTATTACATGACAGCTAGAGAATGAGTGTGAACGAATGCGGTTTTTTGTTTGTCTTCTCCTAACGCCATTTCATGTGTGGCGGGGTGGCGACGAAATGGATGAAGGCAGCATGTATATGTACATATGCACATGTGTATATATGTATATGTCTGTGTATGTATATGTATGTATACGTAGAAATGTATAGATATGTATATGTACATGTGTGGACGTGTATGTATATACATGTGTATGTGGGTGGGTTGGGCCATTCTTTCGTCTGTTTCCTTGCGCTACCTCGCTAACATGGGAGACAGCGACAAAGCATAATAGAAAAAAAATATGTTACCCTCTCAGACTCTGGAGTTTTCAAAGCACAAGTTAATTCGTACGTTTAGTACACTGTAGCACGGAATTATTCAGCGCAAACATTATTTTTTTATTACGTAGATAGCTTTTTGTGCTTATGATGGAGGCGTCACTTGTACACTGACCCATTTTGTAATTAGAAAAGATGGTGAAAAATGGAATTCTTTGATATTTGTGTTCACATATCACAAATATTATGGAATTATGTTTATTATTATATTCATGAAAGAAATCTTCGTTTTCTAATTGGATTTACAGCCTTTTTAGGGGTAACTTTAATGTATTTTATACAGTTGGGCAAAACTCAC
This sequence comes from Panulirus ornatus, assembly GCF_036320965.1. NCBI lineage: Eukaryota > Metazoa > Arthropoda > Malacostraca > Decapoda > Palinuridae > Panulirus > Panulirus ornatus. The sequence goes on along the minus strand of NC_092243.1, from coordinate 76,007,376 downwards.
TTGGTGACCATTACAGATGACGTGTATAGCTCCCTGCTTCAGATGAACCTCAGCTTCCTTATTGATGATCTGAACATCGATCAGCTTTCCGTTTTCTTGCCATCCGTTGACCACAGCCTTGTGGCACGTGTGGGCCAAATTGATCCTCTCCTTCCTCCTCACATCAATCATAGGTTCGGTCACTTCCACCTGACCCAGTAGCATAGCACGGGATCCGTCTAACCCCGTCTGATCCAGCTGAACGGTACACTGTTGATTCCGTCCCTTCATAGTGACGGATCCTGGCGATATTTTGGCCATGGTTAATATCACTTATGTGGAAAAATAAAAGATTACATAAGTAAGTATTCAGTGTTCATATATTGTTAAGAAGGTCCACAAAAGACCGTAATATATATATATATATATATATATATATATATATATATATATATATATATATATATATATATATATATATATATATATGTATATATATATATGTATATATATATATGTATATATATATATATGAAAGAAGGATGCTGAGGGTAAATGTGATGTGTTGAAAATGAGATGTTTGAGGACAATATGTGGTGTGAGGTGGTTTGATCGAGTAAGTAATGAAAGGGTAAGAGAGAGGTGTGGTAATAAAAAGAGTATGGTTGAGAGAGCAGAAGAGGGTGTATTGAAATTGTTTGGACATATGGAGAAAATGAGTGAGGAAAGATTGACAAAGGGGATATATGTGTCAGAGGTGGAGGGTACTAGAAGTGGGAGACTAAATTGAAGGCGGAAGGATGGAGTGAAAAAGATTTTGAGCGATCGGGGCCTGAGCATGCTCGAGAGTGAAAGGCGTGCAAGGAAATGAGTGAATTGGAACGATGTAGTATACCGGGGTCGACGTGCTGTCAATGGATTGAGCCAGGGCATGTGAAGCGTCTAGGGTAAACCATGGCACGTTCTGTGGGGCCTGGATGTGGAAAGGGAGCTGTGGTTTCTGTGCATTATACATGACAGCTAGAGACTGAGCGTGAACGAAAGTGGCCTTTGTTGTCCTTTCCTGGCGCTACCTCGCGCACATGCGGGGGAGGCGGTTGTCAAATCATGTGTGACGGGGCGGCGACGGGAATGAATAAAGGCAGCAAGTACTGTATGAATTATGTTCATGTGTATATATGTATATGTCTGTATATATATATATATATATATATATATATATATATATATATATATATATATATATATATATATATAAGTATACGTTGAAATGTATAGGTATGTATATGTGCGTGTGTGGACGTGTATGTGTATACATGTGTATGTGGGTGAATTAAGCCATTCTTTCGTTTGTTTCCTTGCGCTACCTCGCTAGCGCGGGAGACAGCGACAAAGTATAATAAAAAAGAGAGAGAGAAAAATATATATATATATATATATATATATATATATATATATATATATATATATATATATATATATATATATATGAGAGAGAGCAGAACTACAATGTAAGACATTTTGAACATACAAGTGAATACAATAGTCACCTCGTCGACAAATCTACTAATTCTATCAAGAGAATATTTGTTGGGTTTTATCTACGAAGGTCCGTAGACAATATCCATTCATCGGAGGGTCATTGAAACCCCATAGCACGGGAACCATCTATACATTAAACCCTTACCTGATGACCACTTGCTAGACAGTGAGAGTAGATTTAAGAACTTTCAGATATACCTAAAACAGCTTCATCAGTTCGGGTATGACAGCAACTGTGGCTTGCCCTTTGGAATAATGATTATCTAGCGCTACTAACCAGGTCGTTGGGTTAATATCAACCTCTACGATCTCAAATGAGTCTTTGATCATTGTTATGGGTCTTCCGGTGCATTGATCATCAACCATCTTACAACGTTGACAGAAAACATAGTCTCACAAAAAGCCCCGTAAACGTTTTCCTTAGCTGGTAGTAATGATAGATTTCAGGCTTTGAATGATGTTGAGGACAAGAAGGTGGTCGATGGCTGTGTTTTTCTAGGATAGCTGGAGGAATTCAGAGGCAGGAGCCCTTAACGCTGCAAACGTGTTTTACTTTTCATGTGCCAGGCAGGAGAACATGACTGGCCAATGGAGTCGCTGATGATTATGTTACCTTTGATATATATCGTATAGCTACCAATGTATGTACTGAAGACGAGAGGAGCTTTTGGAGGAATATCACCAGCTTCTTCGCGTTTTCTAAACAGAATTAGTGATACTTTGACCTCAGAAGTACAACAAAAGATCGACTTCATCAGTTCAGCTGTCCGGGCTGAATGATAGATTCAGTGAATCTGTTACGTGGAGGAAGTCGAATTCATATAAACTTGCGATCTGATGCGTTTACGAAGGACGGACCGCGCGAATTGAGCACCCTGGGAGCTGCGCGTCTTCGTAGGCTCTTCAGTGACTCTATAAGTATATATATATATGTATTATATATGTTGGAAAGGATCACAATTTTGCGTGTGATCAAGTATGTTCCTACGAGTCCACGGGGACCCTAGAAAGTGTAAGGTGATCAAGAAATAGAGACTCCTTGGCCGCCACGACTGGTGTTAGTCAGAGGAGAGACCAGCTTTTTGTGGAGATAAGATATACCCTGATAATCTATCTCATTGCGGTCGCCAAGCTTTGTCTCTGCAACTCACTGCTTCTTACACCATAACAGATCACTGCGTCAATATCTTTTGCCCGCAGTATTTTCCTAATGGGTAACTTGATGGAACTACAAGGATACGTCAGTAACTCGTTACATATGAAAGATGATATATACGTCGACGAGAGATACAAGCCGGAGTTGTATATAACTGGTGTGACAGCCTATCATCCAGGCTAATCCAGGTGGGTAGACTATGTACATATATAAGTAAATTTGATGTATTTACACACCATACCTCAGCGAATCCAAGTCTCCCTTCTCTCCGATATCCCTCTAGTGGCTATTCTTCCAACTGCCCGCTAATTCCTCGTTACATAATTGAGTTCCTTGTCCACTATTTCTTCGCTACATAGCTGAGTTTCTTGTCCACTATACATGTTAATTCTGTTACATTCAATTTTCATTCGAATAATCGGTGACGATACTTTGAATGTGTTAGGATCATTAGAGAAAGTAGATTTGGTTTTGGATTTAACCTTATAGATCAGGTCACAGCGAGTGAACCAAGGTTACGGCATGTTTGGGTCTGATTTGCGCAAAGGTTACCCAAACCTGTATATAAACGGTGATTTCCTTCTCTGCCACTGTTTGAGGCGATTGAGGAAGGCCTGTGTTGGGCTGAAACTGTATTGCATCGCTGGAAATCAAGTTTCAAGATGTTTCACTTTATCTTCACCTTCTTCGCTACAGGCAAAATAATATCCATGTTGATTTTGGTTTCAAACCGATAAATTTTGATGTTTTATTCTTGTTCACAAAAGTTGGAGTTGATGAGCTCTTAGAACATCTGGTTGTCTTGGATGATATTGATTTACCTGTTTCTAATTCTGTGTTTATTGACTTGATGATATTGTGTATAAAAGACTGTATGTTTCAGTTTGGAGAACATTATGCTCAGAATTTAGAGCATGATACATAGTGATTGAAACATGCTTAAGTTTAGCATATACAGAAAACCCACCAGTGTTAAACTATCATCATTCCATTTCATTGTTAGCAAAGAGTTAATTCTATAGAGTTAACTCCAAACCTCCCCTTAATACCAAGAATCTTTTAGCTCTCCCTTTTAGTGATAATTGTACCTTACTTCCCAGGTTGCTTAAATCCTTCAATGTAAATGTATCCTTCCGCAATAACAATACTATAAAGAGTTTCTTAATGAAAAACTCAACAGAGAATTCTGCGGGTTGTGTTTACAGAATCCCTTGTAAAAACTAGTTCATTTTATGTTGGGCAGACTGGCAAGGGTCATTATTTTAGACTTACGCAACATGTATATAGTATAAAAACAAGACAAGAATCAATTTTTTTAATGTTAAAAATTATGACCATTGTATTGACTGGAGTAACGCGAATTCAGTTAAGTGTAACTCCTTTACCACGAAAAGTATCGTTGAATCTTCTCACATTAAACACATAAGTATTAGTGAAGATCTTTAAGAACTGGTTAGCTTTGTTGTAGGCAAAATTTGTAAACTTCCCTTTCCTGTCCACATTATTCGAATTTCATGAAAGGCACCACCAACCCAAACATCACATTACCCGATATCGCTCGTTCACCTGTGGCGTCTTAGCTACGTCTGTTTCTTGTATATCAACTGACTGTTCTCATTCTCGTATCTCCTCTAACGATGTGATCATTACGCGAAAGTGCACTTGGTAACTTATGATGTTTCATTTTCTTCGTGGAAAGGGAGTTGTGGTTTCGGTGCATTACATATGACAGCTAGAGACTTTGAGTGTGAACGAATGTGGCCTTTGGTGTCTTTTCCTAGAGCTACCCCGCTGGCCCGCGGGGGGAAGGGGGTGCCATTTCATGCGTGACGGAAATGAATGAATACAGCAGGTATGAATATGTAAATGTGTGTATATGTTTATGTCTGTGTATGTATATGTATGTATACGTTGAAATGTATAGGCATATGTGCGTGTGTGGGCGTTTATGTATATACATGAGTATGTGATTGGGTTTGGCCATTCCTTCGTCTGTTTCTTGCGTTACCTCGCTAACGCGAGATACAGCGACAAAGTATAATAATAATGATAGTAATAATGGTAATAAAAATGATAATAATAATGATATATATATATATATATATATATATATATATATATATATATATATGAAAGCCGGGGTTGACGTGCCGTCAGTGGATTGAATCAGGGCAAGTGAAGCGTCTGGGGTAAACCATGGAAAGTTGTGTGGGGCCTGGATGTGGAAAGGGAGCTGTGGTTTCGGGCATTATTGCATGACAGCTAGAGACTGAGTGTAGACGAATGGGGCCTTTGTTGTCTCTTCCTAGTGCTATCTAGCACACATGAGGGGGGAGGGGGATGGTATTCCATGTGTGGCGAGGTGGCGATGGGAATGAACAAAGGCAGACAGTGTGAATTGTGTGCATGGGTATATATGTATGTGTCTGTGTGTGTGTATATATGTGTACATTGAGATGTATAGGTATGTATATTTGCGTGTGTGGACGTGTATGTATATACATTGTGTATGAAGGTGGGTTGGGCCATTTCTTTCGTCTGTTTCCTTGCGCTACCTCGCAAACGCGGGAGACAGCGACAAAGCAAAATAAATAAATAAATAAATATGAAAGCCGATAGTCTAGTGCAGTGTACCCTTGACTCTAACCTTAAAACAGAATACAGATCGCACACAAACCTTTCACAAGTTTAAAGACGTATAACTTTCTTATTTTCCTCCATGAGCTTGAGACGCAGAACTTTACCTTCACAACCGTACGACTACTGTAGCTCTGTGGTTGCACTTCTCCATATGAACTAGGTTATCGTTTGCCTTATCATATCATCTATAGTTTCTTGGGATTGGGCAGTGTTGATTACAGTGTCTTATCTATTGGGCACAGATGGCGCCATCTGTGGGACCAAAGGTATTTGATACAATCCTTTATTTCTGGTAGTCACTATAGCACAGAGCATCTAATACCTTTTTGGGTATAACTTGATGGTTAGTTACTAAATCTTTTTGGCTTAAAAGTACCATATAGTTATTATGAACATTAATAACCTTTTGCTGTATAATAATAAAGGTGACTGAGACGGCTCTTCACCATGGCATTATAAACAAAACATCAAATGATGCTGACTATATCAGTCGGCCATCAACTCCATACCATAGTGGAACCAACTCTGGGGAAATATTACTCCGCTCCAGGCCGGCAGCTGAGTAAGAGTCTTCACTGACCCACACTGTAAGCTTGCCTAAAAGCAGAAAGTCATACACCATGGCTGACCCCCACCACACAGCTGATCGAGCGAATGGGTCACCTCATTTATCCTATACATTATTACAGCTGGTTCCCCACGCGAATGATGTAGGTAGGGTTAGAGGTGTATAGTATACCTTCCACTGAGGTAGTAGCTTGTTTCTATTTGCAGGAAGGAACACTAGACCTTGATCTCCAGTTTGTAACTTCACAACTTCGTCTCCCCCCCCCCACACACACCTTTTTATAGGAGTTTTACCTCTAACCTTCTTTTATGTGATGCTTTATAATCTTCATTTTACAATTCTTATAACTTTTTACCTTAAATTAAGCTCCTAGCCACAAAGAATTTCATTTTGAATCATGTTTACAATTTGACAATAAAGACATCTTATCTTGTTCTTTCAGAAGCTCTTCCTTGCAATGGTTGTGACTGCTGGAGCTGACGATGGTTCTTGGTCGTCCCCCAGCTCACGAAGAACTTATCTAGAGTCTTTTCACTAACCTTCCATGCAGTAAGTAACACGAATACCGCCTTCCAGTGTTTTGCCGAAGCCCTGTCGGTCAATATAGAGAAAACGGTATTGCACTATTTGACCTCAGACTATAGTCAAGAAGGACTTTTAATAATCAAACGACATCAATTCGACACCAAAGTAAGGATGATCATCACTTGAGCTCCAAGTAGGATCATGAAACATTTATACAATAATACATTTTATTTTACATGTATATCATAAGCTGGTCAAAGAAGAGGATGCAGAGTTCACAAAAGATCCAGGGAGTGTGGGCTTCAGTGACTGAAATATGTCATAGGTTATGTGATATTTATGAGTTTCATTTCTTGTTTGATACCACTGGCTTTTCATAGTTTTGTAGAGTTGCTTTTCATAGTGTACTTTTATTTACATAGAGGGAGCCTTCGAGGTGATGGAGACACAACAGTCATGTGAGTAAATTTATGTTAAGAATGATAGGATGTATATTTTAGTTTTACCTATAACTTGTTAAGTAGTATTTTACTGTAGCTAAGAAGTGTTACGTTCTTGTTTCTAGACTTTACCTTAGGTTCAAGCTGAGTCAAAGCTTGGAAGGCAGCAGCCAAGTGTGTCTATATCACCAAAGGTCACATATTGAGAAAAGTGTTCACATGGTTAGGACGATATAATGAATTATTAATCTGTTTACATGGTATGTGAAGTTTACAAGTTGTCCAGCTATGTTGGTTCCATTGGACGCAACTGGTTCCAGGCAGATTTGCATCTAAACTGCTTTATGTTTGTTCGACTTTTCCTTAAAGCTAAGGACATGTAATCCATGTCCAGAGTGGTGTAATTAAGGTTAAGTCGTTAAGTTGTGAGACAAAGGAATCAGTCATAACACGATCATCATCATCTGCTTCTAGATTATAACCTTAAGAAGGAAAAAATAGGATTGCTAAGTATTCCATTCTAAGCCAGAGTTTTTTGTTTTTTTGTTCATTATTGCGTGTTGATAAGTGAATTGATTCATTATTTTACTTGCTACGTTTCTTGTCATTTTATAGAAATCATCTGTATAAAGAAATATCGACTTTCAGTGACATATATATATATATATATATTTTTTTTTTCTTATTATACACTGTCGCTGTCTCCCGCGTTTGCGAGGTAGCGCAAGGAAACAGACGAAAGAAATGGCCCAACCCCCCCCCCCCCTACACATGTATATACATACGTCCACACACGCAAATATACATACCTACACAGCTTTCCAAGGTTTACCCCAGACGCTTCACATGCCTTGATTCAATCCACTGACAGCACGTCAACCCCGGTATACCACATCGCTCCAATTCACTCTATTCCTTGCCCTCCTTTCACCCTCCTGCATGTTCAGGCCCCGATCACACAAAATCTTTTTCACTCCATCTTTCCACCTCCAATTTGGTCTCCCTCTTCTCCTCGTTCCCTCCACCTCCGACACATATATCCTCTTGGTCAATCTTTCCTCACTCATTCTCTCCATGTGCCCAAACCACTTCAAAACACCTCCTCTGCTCTCTCAACCACGCTCTTTTTATTTCCACACATCTCTCTTACCCTTACGTTACTCACTCGATCAAACCACCTCACACCACACATTGTCCTCAAACATCTCATTTCCAGCACATCCATCCTCCTGCGCACAACTCTATCCATAGCCCACGCCTCGCAACCATACAACATTGTTGGAACCACTATTCCTTCAAACATACCCATTTTTGCTTTCCGAGATAATGTTCTCGACTTCCACACATTCTTCAAGGCCCCCAGAATTTTCGCCCCCTCCCCCACCCTATGATCCACTTCCGCTTCCATGGTTCCATCCGCTGCCAGATCCACTCCCAGATATCTAAAACACTTCACTTCCTCCAGTTTTTCTCCATTCAAACTCACCTCCCAATTGACTTGACCCTCAACCCTACTGTACCTAATAACCTTGCTCTTATTCACATTTACTCTTAACTTTCTTCTTCCACACACTTTACCAAACTCAGTGTGTGTGTGTGTGTGTGTGTGTGTGTGTGTGTGTGTGTGTGTGCAACCCTCTCTCTGGACGGAGAGTCCACACACCCATACACACGGCAGAACTGTGACGTTGATGTGATAAAGTAAGAAAGGATTATGTTTGTCAGTCATGCGTTAGTCACATAATGAGTTAGTTACTCGTACACGGACGCCCCCACAAACGTTTATGAGTGACCCAACGAGCTATTATGAGTTACTGTAAACCCATGTATGTGTGAGATATCTTATCAGTGATACTATAGTCGTACATTACATTGCGTCATCGAGTTAGTTATGTAAGATTTTAATCAAAGAGTTTCTTACTTAAATGATTGTAGGTTTTGTCTGAAGGTGAGAAAGTGTGTATATAATTTTCGTGAAGTCGGTAGTTAGTGGGATCAAAATATGATGTACAGATTATGATATCCACAAAGCCAATATATTTCCTATATTTTGAGTTGGGTAGAATCTCAATGTCTGTCTTTTTCAGTCAGGATATGTTTTCAGTGACGTTACATTGATAACCCCAAAGTAGACAAGTTATGTCGGAAGGGAAGGTCAGTGATAAAGCAGTCGACTGTTAGTATAATAGTTTTTGGAGGATGAACATAAGAGCATAAGAACTGAGGACACTGCAAGAAGCATAGCTATTGGCCCATGTTAGGCAGGTCCTGAGTCTGTCCACCCTACAACCAGCCTCCTGAACCCATCAACACATCCAACCTTCGTTTAAAGCTACCTAAAGGCCCACGAAATTTCCACTACTGTACTTGGCAACTTGTCCCATCGTATAAGAGAGTCTTTATATGAGCGGCAAAGTCACTTTCTTATTCATTTTCAATCAGCGTCTCATTCACTTTGCATATTGAAATAATCCAATAGTCAACAGCGAAAGGAAATTAATCCACATTATAATCTTAGTAGTGTTACTCCAGTCTATGTGTTAATCCAGTCACTCAATCGTCACTTTATGAATTCAAGTTTAATGAATATATGTTGATGAAGGGGCTGGATTCTTGCGTGAGGGGCTCAGTGTTGTATTATCAACGGATAGAGTCAGTCCCACGCCCTCTGGCTGGGGTGTTGAAATACCATCTGCTGAAGTAATGTGTCGGTATTTTTCGTCGAGTGAGATATAGTTGTTCATGGATGAAATTTGAGTGATTCAGTGTATCAAGGGTTTGATGAAGATCAACAAAAAATTCAGTGGGATAATCGCCGTTGTGTTGACGCTGTTTGATACAAAATTCAGTGGGATAATTGCCGTTGTGTTGACGCTGAGTTTGACGCAAGATTGAACTGGTTCTAAGATCCAGAATGTTGTCCTGGATGAAAAGGCGTCAAGCCATCCTTCCTGGACCGAGCATTTCCAAGTATCCTCGCCGGCAGTGACCACTTCAACACTGGTCTGTATTTGCTGAGGTTATGAGACTTGTCGCCCCCTCGTGTCCTGTGATGTCACGTTATTTATCTCATCTACAACTTCATTTCATCAAGGCTCATTGAATTTTTCTCCCCATTGGTTTTTATTATTATCATTGCTGCTACATTGTTGTCCTCTACGCTCCATAAGTATAATGTATAGGAAATGTGTACATTGAGATTGTTGCTGATATCAGTGTGTCTCGCATTTCTTAAGACAGCTTTGTTCTTACTGAAGCCAAGACATTGTTGAATTTGGAGGCCACATTGTAGTCATGATAAGTAATAAGTAATCTTTTCTTGGTTGATCAGACATTATTATTGTTGGCACCAGTGATCTGTGTTATGATACAACAAGCGTCCCTCATGTTACATAGTTGAATCTGTAGTTATATTATGTAGCGTTAGACTGCCTCGTTGAACGTAGAATGGAAGAGTAAGAGTCTTGTATAGATTTATAATAGGCACCCCAAATGAAATTTCTTCTACATCCATGTTCTTTGTTCATTGAACTTAGTCCCTCACAGGGCCATGGGGGACTGAATCATTCAGTGACGGTAGGTTTCGTTACGTCTCATGCAATTAGTTAATTGTATTTACAGTTATATTGACGTGGGCGTTGACGTCACGGGAAGTAAATGATGATCATCCCTAATGCTAAATGCGTATTTGCTTATCGTAGAGTCATAACGAAATCTAGATTTCAAGTCATTTGCCAGGAGAAACGAGTCGTTCGAAAAATCTGTCATATGAACGACAGGATGTGGTCATTTGTTCTCATTTTCTGTGTATCATTTGACTGTTCCTTCTAAACTGTGCGTATGTAGAGGCAGCACATACGACTCTGATTATTTTAGGTATAATTGTGTACCATGATCACTACACTTCATCATATGATAATGAGATATTTGGCAACAATTCTGGATTATGGAGTATATCAAATTCAGTAATGATTATGCTGAACTTAACATCAGAAAAAGTTATTCACATTTTGAGTTATGACGCATTTGACGCTATGCCTAAGAGTACGGAGCAGTTATCAAAAAAACTTAGGGCTAAGGATCACTCAAAACTAAGCAAAACTGAAATTTTACGGAATATGAAAGACTTTAACGAGGTGAAGGATGTATACATGGTAGTGGATGAAAGTGAAAAACTTAGACATACATGTAGACCAGAGGTTTGAGCCACAGGTTGACCAGGGAATGTTGGACTGTGATCAAAGTCTGTACACCATACAGAAGGGTGTGTGGAACCTCATTGGTAGCCTCGTCTGTGGAGACTTTGACACTCACTTTGGTGAATGGAGCAGAGGACGATGACCAGTACCATATTATCTGTGGAGAACTTAGACTGCTGACATTAGATCTGCACTGTTGACAGTGACACATACAAAATACATAGAACACAATATTAAACGTCATCTGTGGAACACATTACACAATACTAATCTGTGTAACATAGAACATAATACTAAACGTAATCTGGAACATAGAACACAAAGTATCATCAATGATATACAATGGAACAATGAATATGGTGTATGTAGACTGTGTTGCTCAAGATGGTCTTCACAGACGACCCCAACACCAAACGGCTCAAGAATGATGCTCATAACCTCAACATAAAACGCCTGGACGTCCTCACTACAGCAGACATCTACTGATGACTTGAAACTGTCCAACATGATCACTGAGCTTCAGATCACACATACTGAACACTGACTCCCGGGCATAAACCAAAGACTCACAACTATAAACCAAAGACTCGCAGCTTTAAACCATAAGAGATACGCTCAATGAAGGTTATCGTGATGGAGATCAGAAGGCAGGTGAAGGGGGACTGGATGTTAATGCCAGGTGTTGAGTTCAGCAGAAGACATCAGTCTGAGCAGCAGAGTCACACGGCAGAGTAACAAGATACAGGGAAAGTTCTCTCAAGACCGATGGATCAAGTATAGTCTACCATTTCCTCACAATTTCACTGGATCAGAGGCAACCAAGATCCTCAGTGATACACAACCAACTTATTAGATGAATAACACAATCTCGCAAGTAAATGGGACTCTACCTCACAGGTAAAAGGGCCAGACGTTAACCAAAGATATATGACCAGTAGATCAGGTTGAAGAGGATAACGAGGACGATGAGGCTCAGACGAGAGGCACTAATGAGTCTTTTGGTCGTCTTGTTGATGTTTGTGTAACTCTTGTTGCTGGGGGAGGTCGGGCTTTCTGGGGAGAACGGCAGCACCTTCGTCGGAACGGGGAGGGAAGAGGCGGCCAGCCCGGGGATGGCGTCCCCTAGGGAGTTGTCGATGATGGCGTGGAAGATGATGATAATGAAGCTCATCACGATGCAGAAGAGGAGCCACACGTCCACCATCTTGAAGTACGAGGTCTTGGGCAGCGACGCGGAGACCTGGTGGTGAGGGAGAGAATGACTGACCCACCAGTTGTAGCTGGAAGGGGCGTGAGGGAGGATGAGCAACCCAGAGGGTGAGGAGAGGGACTGAGGTGCCCAGAGGAAGGAAAGGGGTGAAACCCGTGTGGAAAATGTGTAATGAATGAGCAAGTGACGAATACGAGGAGAGAGAGAGAGAGAGAGAGAGAGAGATTCATTAGTGACTTTATAGATCAGTCAGGACGAGAGACGAGTTTGTGGTTGGTTCCTCTGTTCATATTACGAAAAGAGAGCGTGGGTTAGATGCATTCAGTTATCTGGTGGCACAACGGGATACTTGATAAGCGTGTGAATAATACTGATATTATATTTACCACTGAGGGTAACGTGGGTAATTCTTAACATCATTGAATCAATACATCATCACCGAATAGACGATTTTCCAGCGTACACACTATATAACAGTGACGGGGGGGGGATTGATGTAGTGTCTTGCTCCTTGTTAGCTCGTGTTAGTCCTGTGCTGATCCTGCCATTATTACTGACATCAGTTTTGCTAGAAAATTAAAGATAATCTTCTTATGAAAATGATAACAGGACTAGTTTTTAGTCCCTACCCAGTACAAACACTAGATGCTGAAAGATATTATGACCAGCTGCTGGAAGTCTGTGATGAACTCTGATGACAGTGAGAAGGATAAACCACACAGGTATCAATGTAAGGTGAAGCTCATTCCACAAACTCCGGGCGCAGCCCCGACTCGGGTTGACTCTGTAGTGCCCTAATGTACGGAAATCAGTTGACAAACCTACCCACGGCGAAAAGAGATTTAACACCCACTAGAAATGACAATCTCGATGATAATGTTCAAGACAGAGATAAAGATAATTTGACACACGGGATCACCAACTTCTGAGGTCACTGTTTATGTTGGTCAACACGAGTTACCAGATTTTTAGACCAGTAAATTGTAATGATCTTCACATTGATCTTGACGAGCAAATGTGAGTTGACGTGGTTGAGGAAAGCAGCAACAGTCATCAGTTGAAGAACAGACGCTTAATGCATCTCGTCATATCCACGATTGACCTAATTTGCGTCTCCTTAATCACAATGACAGTTTGTAAGTCTTGCTCTTTGGAGCATTGACATGTCTTTCCACTCTCACCACACGAAGTTATGAGTGTTGATTCTCCCCCACAACCACTGTGGTTTATTGCTGTTTCAATTCCTTTCTATTTATGCCAAATGTTATGATGATTAATGCTTGGGTTGTATTGTTCAAAACATTGATACAATAGACAATACCCAAGTGTACATCTGAGATTGTATAAGACAGTGGTTATCTATACATATGTGTATAGATGATTTATACTGAGAAATAAGAGGTTACATAAAAGACCATAATTATCAGGCTTATATACGAAGCTGGTGGCTAGCTGCACGTCTGGGAGGAGATTAACTATCCCTGTATCAAAGATGATTACACTTAAGATAGTGGCCATATATGCCTTATAGGCAGGCTTTATATTATAGAGTATAGTATGTATACATGGTAATGGCTGACTTTACATCACTTTGTAAGGTATTAATCAAATGTATGAGTTTGTTTTAAAGGTATGGCCAGCTAGTATGTGAGGTAGTTACACATTTGAGGTTGTATGTCGTGATACGAGAGGTCGTATATAAGCACGGCACTAACTGATTGAGTGCAATGTTCACCTCTGTTCTTCCTAATTCTTACTGCGGTGAACACTTAACCAAATTCACTCAACCAAAAATGGAAATGAAATGATTATGTCACATTCTCATAGGTTATTACGTTTGACCATACTGGCTAATGGTGGTTGGTTTAGGTCAAAGTAAAGTAACATTTCCCGTGCAGTGTTCCCCCTCACACCTGGAGAGGCGGCGCCTCACACACACACACACACACACACACACACACACACACACACAAAGACACATATGACTTCCACCACACATATTGGTCTCCTTCACCTGTGTGAACAGTGTAGCCATCACGAGCAGCGAGGTCAGAGTTGTCATGACCCGAACCTCGAAGATGTGTGGACGGAAGAAGAGGCTCACGTAGCTGATCACGAGCAGGATCAGGGAGGGTGTATAGATGTTCAGGATGGCATAACCCGCTCTCCGCTGCAGGGGGATCCGAACCCTCATCTCGCTGAACTCTTGGCTGTTGTCGTACAATAGTCTGGGTTGCTTAAGCTGCAGAAAAGGCAGGAAAAATTTTAAGATTTGACTATAAGATGACACTGAATAAACCCATTGCAACATACCTCATGTACCTCCTTGATAACAATCAACCACGAACCTGATACTCCAGTAGAAGTTCACTCCCATAGTAGGCAGCGGAGGTGGCCGCATCGTCGAACATGAGGTAGTTCTTAGAGGCCGAGAGCATCGGAGGTGCATGTCACAGTGCTGCTCGTCGAACGGGTACAGCACCAAGTTGAAGTCACAGACGAAGGTGGTGCTGTACTTCCTCGTGATGGTCAAGGGGTTCTCTTCCCCAGGGAACAGCTCCACTAGCAGAAGAATTATGAAAGGTCCGAGTGAAGATCAACTGGTAACATCATTTCAGAGTGAAGATGTTCTTTGTGTTTTGTAATCCACTAAGAAAGATCTCTAAGAGCAAAATTCATACTACATACTGAAATGTGAAACCCACGTGAATAAGAGAACATCTACCCAGCTATAAACCAGGAGAAGATTATTCAAGAGTGGCCAGTGAAAGGTGAGGGACGGAGGGGACCAGTCAACTGGGAAATCTTACAAGTGAAATGTACTGTGAAAACGAGTCGCAAGCGGCCCCTCATACGCTACCTCATCCAGACTAAGGTCCGGGACAAGGTGCAGGCCCATTACACAAGACATTTGCGAGGCATTTGAACTTAATGTGTTAGTCCGTCACTCTGCGTCACACACAACCCATCAGACAAGCCATCCATTGCTTATATCTGTGAAGGGACATTGTACCCGAAGAACCTTTCATATTATGCATAGTATACGGAGTCCTACCTTCCCCGGGGGCGCTGTTGTCCCTTCCTGAAGGTGGCTGCAGCCGCTGGAGGTGCAGCGATGCCTCTACATCCACCGTTGTGTGCTGGTGTCCCTCCGTGTTGATGAATCCGACGATGGGCGACCACAGCTCCATCATGCTATTGAGGGGCACCTTGTTGAGGCTGTCGTTAGTCTTCAGGTTGCGGAAGGTGAGGCGGTTGTCGAACCAAGTCATCTGCATCTGGTATGACAGCTGCATCGTCATTTCTGTCGTGTAGACAGTAATGGACTCGATACTCATCTGTAGCATTACTGGTAAACTCAAGGCGTCTCTTTTATTACCGAGTCTGGGTGGCAGGTCATTCTTGTAGTCTTCGGGTTTGCCGATAAGTTGACAGTCAGCCTCGTCGCTCCGGTCAAGACAGTCGTACTTGAGGTCGCAGCGATTCTCGAGGGGGATACATGTGGCATCATCACAAGTGTAGCTGTCTGATGGACATGGGGTCAAGACCAAGGTTCGTGTACCTTCTAACTGGTCACAAACTGGTGTCTCAAGATGCCAGACGCGACGTCCCATGGGCATGTCATGAGGAGCATTGACATCTAGTCTAGCCATAGTCTCGTTTTTCCTCACACTGACCCACAGCCATTCCTCGCCCTCTTTGCGGATATGGTACTCACCGTATCCTTTGAACATAAGACCTCCCAGCTCCTCCTGGTAGGCGATAAAGTAGACGTTACGGAGCTCTGCTTCACAGGTCCCCAGGAGAGAGAAAATCTGGAGCTCGGGAAACTCACACACAGCACACTTAAGGTTAGTGAGGCAGTTTACATCTGCCACGCCTCTGGGTTCAATCTGGACGCAGTCCTCGTAGAATATACCATTGGGTTCGCCGTCCTTCCAGGCAGGAGTTGGAGCGATGGCGTTGTCGTAGTGAGTGACCCAGGTGCCCTGGTCCTGGGCGTCAGTTATGGCAACCCAGAATCTTTTCCTGCATAAGATATTCTCGTCGGGCCAAGCCTGAGCTGAGAGGTGATATATTCTATGCACATCATCCATGGTAATCGGGAGAGGCAGGTGAGCACCCAGAGCCTCACAGATATAGAATCCAAAGGTATACGGCGTTTTCGGGAACCAAAAGTATGTGGAGTCTGAAGTCTTCTGGCAGAAGTACTGGAGAGGGACGTGGTACTCCGTGAGGTTGGAGAGCTTCCACCCGCCCTGCCAGGAGACGTAGTTACCCTGAGGGTCGATTCTGGCAGGCAGCCATCTCGGCTATCGTCTCCTCGCTCAGCACATAGTCCCAGACGTTGACCTGCGGACATAAGGTAATTGCATGACAGGTTCAGTGAAGACGATTATGTAAAAATGCCTGATGCTCTTTGCAAATTCCCATAAGCCTATGTGTTGTGATTCTAAATCATATATTCATTGTCTAACTAACCTTACCTATCTATGACGCCACATGATAGCTGTTACAACACACACACACACACACACACACACACACACACACACACACTCAGCTGATTATAGAACTTGATTACAATATTGTATTGTAATCACGACCTTCCTTTGAAATATATTGATAATCATACCTCGCGGCTTTTTCGTGTACATGAATAAGGCATTTAGAATCGCGAATGATTTACTATTTTTCCCACTGTTGTATAACGAAAGTATACGAGACGACTGTATACACACGTTTTTGTGCCAGCGTCGAGGACATAGGTGCCATGTTTACTAATTCATCGCATTGAATCATTTTGTTTATTGCTTATATGGACAGCTGGTAACACCTTCTGTTCTCTGACATCTTATAGATAATGGTTGTGTCAGGTCCATGGTTCACTCATCGAAGTATAAAGCTCCTCTTCAGCACAACTACTTTGTGGAAAAAATTATTATTTCGGAAAAAGAAAATAGCTGGACAAACGCCGTCGTTATCGGCAGAATAACGGACTGAGTACAAAGAAATGGTTTTGCCCTTTAGATTGATAAACACAAAATTTTTTTTTAACAAAACCCAATACTTGACGTTTTATGGTGTTCTGAAATCATATTTCCAGTGTAATGAACTAAAAAAAAATGATCTCATACCGGATTCTCTATACCCGTCGCAAAATATGTCAAATATGAGATGTTAAACCTTTGAAATGTTTGCGGCGAGTGAAAATGCGTAGGAAAGGTTAAGAAGCATCATTACATCATAGTCTAGAAATTTCATACACTTTTGTTTATAGATAAGACACATTAATCTCTGAGTAATGACAATAAGGTTCAGGGCTTACTGTACCAAACTGTGTTCACTCTTGAATATGAAGTTGAAAATCTCTTAGGTAGTCATTAAGTCTATCCTAAAACCCCAGAAATCCTGAGATGCCAGAATTTTCCCCGTTACTCTGACAAGACCCTTGAGGAACTAAGCTTCGTCACAGCTTTCAAGAGAACTAAGCTTCCGCCAGAGGAAGAAAGCATACTTTTTATGAAAGTTTAACGACAAACTATACATCATATCTGACGGTAATATTTCTTAAAAAACAACATCCGATAGCGTGGGTTGGAGGACAGGTAGGAGAAAAACTCAGAATTAATGTTGAAGTAGCTGAGACCAAGATTTAAGTGTTTAAAGTGCTTAAGTGTTTAAAGAAAAATGAAGTTATCTTTTTATTCTTTTTGAGAAGTAAGCTTTATCAGTCTTTTGAGCGAGCTCATGAAACTTGATTCACCCGAAGAAAAGTGTTTTGACAGAATTTCAACACTGCCAGAACCCTAAGAACTAGGATCGTTTTCTCGCATGCTCACAGAGACTGCTGTTTGCAGTACTCCAACCAGACCTAGGCTTATCATTTCAGTCCCCTTAAAATCCATTCCAGAACACACGGAATTTCTACAACTCATGCAGAACCTCTGCAGAACTTTAACTATTTTAAGAGAAAAAAAAATCTAAAAGATTACAAAAGCTTTCGTAAAAATATACTAACTCAAGATTTTGATTTAAAAGTAGGATTACATACATACGATTTGAGAACCATTCCCAGCCTTACGCCCTACATCATTCTACAGTCTCGTAAAGAAAGCGCTTTGACATTTAGTTTAGGAACGACTGACCACAGTGACTTTGGGATGAGCACCAAGTATCCCTCACCTGTGATAGGTTGCCGCTGAAGCTCCTCTGGACTTCTATGTGCTGGCCGAGCAAAGCGTAGTCGCCGTAGACTGGCCGACCCACGTCGTAGGTCAGCTCGTAGACCAGCTCCCCGTCAACGAAGGTGTTGTATAGGTGCTCCAGGTGGTCGTAGGTGAAGCATATGTGATACCACCTGAGGCAGGTGATGCCGAAGAAGTGGGAGGAAGAACGGAGGATACATAGAATGAAGGTATGGGACAAATGTGAGGATGTAAAGAAAGAGAAACAAGAGAAAGAAAAAAAGGCAGTGAAAACTAAAGCGTTCCGCCGTAAGCAGTTATCATAAAAGACTCTCAGAGAAGAGTCAGTACTCACCTGTAGGCTCTCAACGTAGTCTTGAGCAGCTGGAACTGCCAACGGTGGGCGATCACAGGCCTCACACGATCCAACCACAGCTCTGTCGGAAACGGTCGAAAATCAAGAGTGCATCTCTATTTTTCGTTCCTAGATTTTTGTGCATTTTGTCTTCTGTAGTTCAGTCTCATAAACTTGCCTTTCATAAGTTCCTACTCTGGATGCTTGATGCTCCGTTCTTTATCCTAGGCTTGGCCTGTTTTACACTAGGCTCTGTGTTCAGCCTAGCTTGGCCCATTCAGCACAAGTCCTGTGCATTAGCCTAGTTGCTAACCCATTTAGCTCAGGTCCTGTGCCGCATCCTAGCTTGGCTCAGCTCCTTAGTGACTCACTATATATATAAAACGTCCTATTCCTCCTCTTCTGCATCTCTAACACTACAGCCTTTGGCTCTGACCCTCGTATACTCACGCTCTGGCCTATATATCATCCATAGCCAATATGCCCATAATTCACTGGTCCCCCTCGAGCACTAAGTCCCTCTCCAGAGTTTATCAAACATCTCTGACCAACAGTCGAGACCGGACTTGTCTCTCCCTCCAAGTCAGGCCACCACCCCACTACCCACACATCGCCACAGTTGCCCACACGTGCCAAAGAGACTTTACCAAGGATTTCCGACAAACATCTTGATGTTCATACAGATGAAGAGATGTATGAGTTGATTCAAAGAACAGATTAATTCTGTCTAGAAATGAGAACCAAACAAGAGGGTTGAAGAGGATCCAGTGTACAGTTAAAACTAACTTGAATGACTAAGAAAATAGGTAACTAAGTCGCCACAAACAAAACTAATAAAAACAAAGAAAGTAATGAACATCGTCAATAATTAGAAGGAATGTGAGAATATAAAAAGGTAACACCTTAACATAAAAACGTTTGCTTACATGTTAAAATTATTCCCAAAGATTTTTCAAATGTAAGATGTTAGAAAATGAATGTTAAAGATGCAATAGCAACACCAAGAAATGCACTAGGGTAAACAAACGATGACGAAAGAGAGAGAGAGAGAGAGAGAGAGAGAGAGAGAGAGAGAGAGAGAGAGAGAGAGAGAGAGAGAGAGAGAGAATAAAAAATAAAAATCTTCTGTACATAACGAAATTCATTCATTTTTGTGATTACGCTAGAAAAAGATTTATGCCTATCTTAACCACAATTTCTTTTGCTGAGCATTACGTGTTGGAAATTCAAGGAGTAGAAATTGATAACCGCGATATTCTGAATTATTCATATACTATGCAAACTGAACTAAAACTTACAATTTGATAAGGTATTCATAACCTTTGATTCTAGTTATGATCTTACAAATAAAAGATTTCCGATAGATTATTATACTACCACTTCGTCACTTTTACTTAACACAAAACTTAACATTCATAACTTATCACTGGTCACAAAACTTAAGTAAAACTTTGTTACAAACTTGAGAAAACTCAGACTTGTTGGAAGTAAAGTTATTTAGCAAGTAAGGCGTCTCACAAGACTTCAGGCCAATGTTGTTCATCACTCAGACCTGTTTACGTTACGTCATTCATGATATCTGAACTACGTTCACGTACTCACAGCGACGAGAAGATGAAGGGCTTCATAAGACAGGCTGAATGTCTCCTCATGCCTCTATCTCGCATTTGGCGCTTCATCCAGTAACGTCATTAGCCAATGTCCACATCAACCAGGCGGCTGCTTATACCATCAGAGTTGTTAGGCTTTTGTCTCAAGCGTCGTATTGAGCTCTTAATGCTCGAAAGAACTCCTTAATCTTTGGTTTATTGTCGCATTGGCTTTTCAGAACCCCTGATAACAATTTGCTGATTACCCGCCCTGCCGTAAGCACTGACATGCCATGTTACGTACTCCGTCGCAATTCGAACATGTTGAACATTCATTATGCCTTTGCTTTACCGCACAATAGTGCTGCTACCGAGGCGCTGTTATACTGGCGTATTTCACTAAAATCATTATATTCCTGGAAACAATGTACGATCAACTCGTTCATAAATCCTCGATATTATTCATAGATAGAAGGAGCATATATGCAACGGAAAATATGATTTAACGTGACCCTCTCTCTCTCTCTCTCTTCAACTCTCACCTTCTCGGACACTTAAGAAACCATTTTCTTCATGTTAATATGGCTTGAGGTCTGCCGGTAGTCCAACACCAATACAATACTCCCAGCTCTAAAGAACAGATTCTATGATGTTCATTTTATTGGGTTTCCAGGATGAGGTGAAGGATGCAGTTATTGGCAACTGAAATGTAATATTTTGAAATTTGTTCAGATGTGAATAGAAAAAGGAGGAAAAGTGTGTTGGAAGAGTGGTCGTGTCCGTCTGGAACTCCCGTGTTATTTGACTATCTGACTTTGACTTGTGTAAATTGCAGTCCCCTGCATAGAGGACTGCAGCGGGTGGGTGTGAGGAGAGCATTCCCTCGCAATAGGAGGTCAGAGAGTTGGAGACATGTGCAAAGCCTGAGGAATGAAGCACGAGAAATAAAGGCGAGTTTAAGGAGGATTGAAGATATTTGGACCAAATGGTTCCCTTGTGTGTATGTATTTAGGTTGGACTAAGAGACTGTCCACTGGTGGGTGATTATCAAGCAAGAAACTATCTAAAGCAAGTGAAACATACATAACAAAAGGCATGTTGGCTTTTCTTTTTCTGTGTTCCTTGGCCCCTCCTCTGGTAACTCCCAGTCAAATTTCCGCCATGTACTGACCGCCGATGAGCTGATAGGGCAAGCCATCGACGCGGTCCCAGAGCCTGAAGAAGGTACTGCGGCCGTGCAGGAAGAAGATCTGGAAGCGGGCACACAAGGTGAGGGAGTCCATCTTCCAGTTGTGGTCCAGCTTGCCCTCGTACTCCGCCATGGTCGACTGAGTGGCCACCCCGTCCCTCTGGAATTCCAGCACCTGGATGCTCTCTGCGCCTGGAAGGACAGATGAAACGGGGTGAAAGAGTCAGGTGAAAGGAGAGACACAGGAGGAAGCGGTGGATAATGGAAAAGGAGTGAGTAGACCAGGGGACATGAATGATTGGTTCATCAGGAATGGGGTTGAGGAGAGGTCATCGCTTGGTGAGATTGAGAGACGCTAGCTAGAGACGGTAACAGAAAAATAAAAGAATACAGGCAGAAATTAGACATTACTGAGTCCTTTTAGGATTTTGTGATGGTAGATCGAGAGATTCTTTTCTACCGTGTTCTTGGGGGCGAGGTACAGCTCTGTCTGCATGTGTAGATTGTATCTAAGAATCGTTCTGATGCCCTCAGGTCTCTATGATCTTGGATCCTCGCTTGGTTACCTTGAACTTTTTACATCTACGATAATATTTCTAGGGAGGATCGTCTCCAGTAAGGTTTTTGTGGCAGGGTGTTCGGGATGGTTTGAGGTGCTGCTCGGACCGCTGACCGTCTGACAGAAGCATCACTGGGGTTGATAGCCTGACGCACAGAATATATCCCTCACGACCCACACCGTGCTCCAGCTTGCTATCATATACTAGTATAGCAGATGATCCAGGATGGGAGATCTGAGGCTAACTTCCTTCGTCTGTCTTCTGTGGAAGGGGAGAAGTCTAGACAGAAGAGAAAGCATCTTTATAGCCTCCGTCATCGAAAAGAGGAAGAGAAAGTTTATTGAAGGGAAGTACAACCCATCATCTCGGAGTATCGTGAAAGTATACGCAATTAGTTGTAAAAAATTATACCCTTGTTACACCAATGTTCCTTTCGTACACACATGTGGTCATGGAAAGTACTTTTCCATTTGACAAATGAAATTGATAGCCATCTTTTGATAAACAGAAAGGGAAATGACATCAGTGTTGGACTGGCCAAAGAATATATAAGCTGTACAGTGAATCTTGATTATACTGTATATATATGTGTATATATATGTCCTGGAGGAAGTGAAGTGTTTTAGATATCTGGGAGTGGATCTGTCAGCGGATGGAACCATGGAAGCGGAAGTGGATCATAGGGTGGGGGAGGGGGCGAAAATTTTGGGAGCCTTGAAAAATGTGTGGAAGTCGAGAACATTATCTCGGAAAGCAAAAATGGGTATGTTTGAAGGAATAGTGGTTCCAACAATGTTGTATGGTTGCGAGGCGTGGGCTATGGATAGAGTTGTGCGCAGGAGGATGGATGTGCTGGAAATGAGATGTTTGAGGACAATGTGTGGTGTGAGGTGGTTTGATCGAGTAAGTAACGTAAGGGTAAGAGAGATGTGTGGAAATAAAAAGAGCGTGGTTGAGAGAGCAGAAGAGGGTGTTTTGAAATGGTTTGGGCACATGGAGAGAATGAGTGAGGAAAGATTGACCAAGAGGATATATGTGTCGGAGGTGGAGGGAACGAGGAGAAGAGGGAGACCAAATTGGAGGTGGAAAGATGGAGTGAAAAAGATTTTGTGTGATCGGGGCCTGAACATGCAGGAGGGTGAAAGGAGGGCAAGGAATAGAGTGAATTGGAGCGATGTGGTATACAGGGGTTGACGTGCTGTCAGTGGATTGAATCAAGGCATGTGAAGCGTCTGGGGTAAACCATGGAAAGCTGTGTAGGTATGTATATTTGCGTGTGTGGACGTGTGTATGTACGTGTGTATGGGGGTTGGGCCATTTCTTTCGTCTGTTTCCTTGCGCTACCTCGCAAACGCGGGAGACAGCGACAAAGTATAAAAAAAAAAAAAAAAAAAAATATGTCCTGTACTAGAGGTGCTCTGGTTTTGACACATATAAAAGATATGAATGCACAGGTGTCCAGACGCAGCAACGTTACACATCACGATCACCTCACACTTACACAGAACGAAACCAAATAACATGACTGAGGACACAAAGAAATGCCCTCATATACACTGACAGGTAACACAATAAACACATGACGTTGGTAAGTAACATCAAACAACATCACTAAGATGTATCTTTGGTGTGGAGGACTGGTCCAGTCATGGCGTTAGGTGGTGAGAGTTGATAGAGGTGCGCTGTGGAAGGTATTAAGAATATATGGTGTGGGAGGCAAGTTGTTAGAAGCAGTGAAAAGTTTTTATCGAGGATGTAAGGCATGGGAGTGATTGGGGCAGATGGTTCACTTGGTGCTCGGTGGTGAGGACCAGGTGGTAGTGATCGGGGCAGATGGTCAAGTTGATGCTCATTATGAGGTGATGTTAGTGACAGGTGATATAGTTCATGGAACAGATGGTTCAGCTGGTGCTCAACATGATGTGTAAAGTTGGTGATAGGTGGTGGTTAGAGGGACAGATGGCCCCAACTGGTGATCTTTCCTCTTGACACAAACTCATCATCATCTCACCTTGATCCAGAAGGTAAATTCCCAGCAGCAGCAACAGCAGCAGCAGCTGGGGTTCTCTGGAAGCTCTCTGGTCCAGCCTGAGAGACGTCGTCTTGTTCTGGACTCCAGACATCATCTGGTGTAGGGTTTTTCAGAAGTAAATAAAAGTCGAGTGAGTTTGGGACTCTGCATAACACATGACACACTGAACAATCATGATTTCCATCCTTAATGGTAGCTGAAGAGTATAGAATCTTCTTTCACGATCGAAGAAGGAATTTTGTGTCACCAGCATTCATCAGTCATGCAGTTAAATCTCTTAAATGGAAAAAAATAAGATTCGATCAATGTACTATAAAAACTATAATGCTGGCTGCAGGGAATTTCAGCCATAGGTCTTCTTATGTTCCCCAGGCCTGAAGGAACAAATGTGTACAAAGATATCGTCTGATTCATTCCTCATTTTCTCATTCCTTTTTGAATTACAGTAAATGAAGCAACAGAAGGAGAATGTAAATTTCTAATACAAATCACTAACTCTTCCTTCCTGTAAAGAACAGAGGAGTGATATCAAATGCTTAGTAACTATTAATATGTAGGTCTCTGCTTTCATACAAGGTCATCATAACTTAGTTCAGTTTATTGACCACAGCAACAGATGGTACATACACAATTATATACATCAAGATGTACAAATTCGCCACACAGCAGCAGTCCTTTGTTCCAGGAGTACAGTTAAGTCTCATTCCTCTAACCTAAGCAAGCACTAGTGACTTCTTTTACATTATCGATAAATCGACAAAATATTTCATTTTTTTACGTGTCACGTCTGGTGTGAATTGCTCGGAAGTTAAGACTTGTGTACCGGAGACATGATGTGTATTCTAATGAGTCGAATCGGTGGCCAATCCTGTACCTCACCACGTAGTACACACCTACATCACCACGTAGTACATGCGTACAACACCACGTAGTACACACGTACATCAGCACGTAGTACACACGTACCTCACCACGTAGTGCACACGTACATCACCACGTAGTACACACTTGCATCACCACGTAGTGCACACATACCTCAGCACGTAGTACACACCTATATCACCACGTAGTAAATACAGCACCACGTAGTACACACGTACATCAGCCCGTAGTACACACGTACATTAGCACGTAGTACACACGTACATTACCACGTAGTACACACACACATCACCAAGTAGTACATACGTACAACACCACGTAGTACACACGTACATCACCACGTAGTGCACACGTACATCACCACGTAGTACATAGTCGCTCATCTGGTGGTAAGCGACCACGAACCCCGACCTCTTCAACTACATTATTATCTTCCTTTCCTGATAAGAGTATATGTTGACCGTGTCTCCATTCGTGCCTTAATCTCTGGCAAGGTCAGCTCTTTCTCATTACGTGCCTTTATCTCTAGTAGGGTCAGGTCTGAGGTCATGTCGACCACTCTGTCCCCTCGTCTCTTTATCTTTGGCAAGGTCTAAGGTCATGCTGACCTTATTTTTCCCAGCGAGCTTTTATGTGTGGTAAGGTCAGGTCTAAGGTCAAGATGATTCCCCTCTTTCCTTCCACGCCTTTATCTCTAGTTGGGTCAGGTCTGAGGTCATGTTGAACCCCCCCCCCCCCTCCCTCCCCTCGTCTCTCTATCTCTGGCGAGATCAGTTCTTAGGTCATGCTGACTCCTTCGTCCCTTTATCTCTTGCAAGGTCAGGTCTGAGGTCATGATGACACACTCTCCCCTCGTCCCTTTATCTCTAGCAAGGTCAGGTCAGACTTAATAGACTTACTAAACCAACCTCACTTATGTTCTTACCAACAGACGAACACACAACATATCCCAACTCTGGCCACTAGTTGTGCCCTAGTGGTTCTGGGACACTGTGAAGCCACCCAGGTTATCGAACCCTCGACTCTCGAAGCATTGACCAAGTTCCTTACGTTTCAGGAAGTCACGCTGTGTTTTCCCTGTAAGTAACCGTGTTTCTTCAGTTCACATGGCCTGAAGGTGAAATTTTCCCTTTTCAAGTCGCCTGTTACAGCACATTTCTGCATCACAGTGTGAAAAACAGTGAACAAAACGCTATAGAGGACAAAAGTTCTGTTTGAAAAGATTTCATGATAACACGGGTAAAAGACAGGAACCCTAACCTCGTTCTTTAAGCTTCCGTGAGCGCCCCACGTTTTCCTAAATCCGGGCAGCGTTTCCTCAGCATATACGCACGACCTAACAAATTTATTCCTTATATCTTAGACGTTAAAATTCATAAAACTTTTCAAAACTGTAGTATCAAACACAATTATCAAAACACTTGAAAAACAGAAGGTCTAACTGAAAAGACGCAGTGACAAAATTCTAAAAAGAAAATATTCGCTGCAAAAATGGTATGAGATTTGATCTTCCTATACGGTCGCTGGAAGACACAGGCACGTCTGTTCGCTAGGACGGTTGCCGGAAACTTTCTGTCTTCCCATAGAATGAATGATGGTTAGCTTTACTGTTATCAGTATTTATAGTAATTTAACTATTGTTATTACTATAATCATTATTATTATTATTATTATTATTATTATTATTACTATTATTATTATTATTTTTACTAAAATTATCATTTTTATTAATCATTATTACTATCATTATTATTTTTTTTTATTATTATCATTATCATTTTTATTATTGTTATTATCACTATTATTATTTTTATTATTATTATTATTATTATTATTATCATTATCATTCTTATTGTTATCATTATTATTATTATTATTTTATTATTATTATTATTATTATATTATTACTATTATTATATTATTATTATTATATTATTATTATCATTATCATTATTATTAGTATTGTCATATGCACCACAAATGATGGCTTTTCAATGAAATTCATCCTGAGGCTGAAAAAATAAACATTACATTGTTTCTACGAAAGTACAACGATTATATAATCATTTACCTATTCACTTTCATTTACATATTCATAATTTGCACCCAAACTTTCCAAAAAAAAGTTGATAAGTGTAAGTAAGAGAGTGAGTGAGTTTTCACTGGAAGGTCTGTGAATATACCCAACCCATGACTGTAAGGTTGGCTCACCTGACGTTTATGAAGGAATACAAAACTGCATCAGACAAATGAGTTCTTTCGAAGCTGATTGAGATAATGGAAGATATCAGAACCTTGGAGCAATTGGGGCCAACAGAAGGCCTTCCTGAAGGTAAGAGAGACGACCTATATGAAGGCAAGAGGACAGACGAACTTTAGGGTAAAAAAGGGAATTAGAGGACACATCTGGAGGTAAGGAAGAGGATTCATGTGAAATTAAGAGAACAGATCCAGTTGAGCATACGCGAGAGGACTCGCTCATGTAAGAGAGAAGATCCAGGACCAAAAGGTGGAATAAGTGTGGAACTCAAGAGAAGCCAAACGAAGGCAAGTAAGAGAACCAAGTGACTGTAAGACAACACTTCACCTCAAGGTAAACGTTAAGGTGGAGGTGAAGGCGTAAAAGGTGATCCATGAAGTGAGCTGGGAGAGTTAGAGAGGATCTTCTGTATGGGTATGACGAGAATGATAGAATAGTATGAAACAAGGGCTAAATAAGGGAAGGAAGGAAACCTCTTGATGTTGTTACACACGAAGGGTCTTATGATCAAACTCAAGCTGACCTCTGAAGTAAGATGACTGGGGTCGACTTAGACTAAACTATCAAATCCACGTCAGACTATGAAGCAGAAGCCACTTGCAGTTCATAAGCAACAGCCAGTACTTGAAGACATACAGGCGCCATATGAAGCTAACATACATACACCACCCACAGGAGGGTTAAGGGACGTGAACTAACCCAAACGAAAAAATCCTCAGGAAGGTAATGTACAAGTCAGTTGAGAGAGAGAGAGAGGACCGACCTGTAGGTACGAGAGAGGGACCTGCTTCAGGTTGAGGCTGCTGCTGCCTTCTGTCACACGGACCGGGACGAGAGGAACCGCCACAGTTGACGCATGACAACCAACCGCGTCGACTGAACCTGACATTACCCTCGCCCTCTCTTATGTACACCAAAACACACACACACACACACACACACACACGATAGGGTATGACGAGTGTCAGTGGCACCCTCAGGTCGCCTGCAGATCAGCATATGTTGACCTGAACTCACTCTCTCTCTATCCTAACCTCCCTTGGGTCACGCCAGACTGAACCTACCATCCTCACACACGAGTGTCTCCCTCCAGTGTGAACTTGACTCTTAAAGAGACGAACAAATCAGAAACCTTCACTAGTGAGCTGATGAGGTCTATGTTGGAGATGATGGCCGTGTAAACAACGGGCGACGGTGACCCCTGACCGTTGGAGTCGTGACCCACCCAGCTGACCTCAGCAACTCCATAGATTTCCTCAAGGGTCATGGAGCGATCGCCTGACCGACGTCCTTCACCACAACCTCCTTGTACCAACCAGTGCTGTACAGATACAAGAACTGTTCCATACCTACTGCTGTGAATGTCGTAAACAATCCATGAACAAGAGCATAGCTAAGCAAGCAAAGGGCTTAGTTTTCCCAGTCATAGGTCTGTCAACTACTGTATTACTGTAATGCAACCAAGGGTTAAAGGGGAGAAATGGTTTGGGAGTGTCGTAACAGTAAAATGAAGGGTTAGTGAGAGGGCAAGAGCTAAGGAAGGAGTAGCACTACTCCTGAAGTAGGAATTGTGGAAATGTGTGAGAGTGTAAGAAAGTAAATTCTAGACTGATGTGGGTAAAACTGAAAGTGGATTGTGAAAGATGGGTGATTATTAGTGCTTCTTCACCTGGTCATGAGAAGAATGACCACAGAAACAAGTGTTTTGGGAGCAGCTGAGTGAGTGTGTCAGCAGTTTTGATGCAAGAGGCCGGATATTAGTGATGGGTGATTTAAATGCGAAGGTAAGTAGTGTAGCAGCTGAGGGTATGATTAGGGCACAGGGGTTTTCAGTGTTATGCATGGAAATGGTGAGGAGCTTGTGAAGTTATGTACTGAAAAAAAATTGGTCATCGAGAATACCTGCTTGAAAAAGAGAGATACACAAGTATGCCTATGTGAATAGGACAGATGGTCAACGGGCATTATTCGATCAAATATCATTTGATATGCGTGTAAAAGAGAGACTTATGGATGTAAAAGTGCTGAGAAGGGCAGCTGGAGGGAGGTCTGATTACTGTCTCGTGAAGGCGAAATTGCAGATCTATAGAAGTGTTCGTAAAAAGGAAACAATGTCAGAAAGAATAGAGTGGTGAGAATAAGTGAGCTAGGAAATATACTTGTGTGAGGAATTACCAGGAGAGATTAAGTGCACAATGTGGGTGAGACATCAAGACTAGACAAAACAAGTACCTGGGACAAAGAAATGAAACTTAAAAGCCATAAGGCAAAAGGAGAGTACATGGTTGATAGTAACTGGATCACAGACTTGGAGACAAGATTATATATATTGTGATATGAAATACTGTAAATCTGTCTGTAACATAAATGTTTCCCTTCCCAGCCATCACCGTGATTAAATGTTGACCTTGCATATGCCACTTGCTGCTGGTCCTGCGAATTTATTTAAAGGCCTGGAAATGGGAAGGCATTTGTGAGAGAATCACTTGCCTGATTCCTGATTTTAATTAAATAATGAATATATTTAGTGCAACTTATCAGGTGAAGTTGTTAATCATGAATTTCCAAACTGAAGCCAAGAAAGAAACAGGATAGCCAACAATTTAATGATGTTATAAACTGTTAATTGGGTCCAGGTGATGAAGACAACCTAATTAGCTGGACCAGAAGTTCCTATTATTAATGAAGAAGTTCAGAGCGTACATGCAGTCACTGAAGGAAAGACTCTCACACACTTGAACAATGAAGATTCCCACGGAAAGATCTGCAACCCACGGAAATACCTAAAAACACTATATCTATATGTATATATATATATATATATATATATATATATATATATATATATATATATATATATATATATATATTAGGTACGCGGAATGCGTGCATAGTGCCATTGTACAAAGGCAAAGGGGATAAGAGTGAGTGCTCAAATTACAGAGGTATAAGTTTGTTGAGTATTCCTGGTAAATTATATGGGAGGGTATTGATTGAGAGGGTGAAGGCATGTACAGGGCATCAGATTGGGGAAGAGCAGTGTGGTTTCAGAAGTGGTAGAGGATGTGTGGATCAGGTGTTTGCTTTGAAGAATGTATGTGAGAAATACTTAGAAAAGCAAATGGATTTGTATGTAGCATTTATGGATCTGGAGAAGGTATATGATAGAGTTGATAGAGATGCTCTGTGGAAGGTATTAAGAATATATGGTGTGGGAGGCAAGTTGTTAGAAGCAGTGAAAAGTTTTTATCGAGGATGTAAGGCATGTGTACGTGTAGGAAGAGAGGAAAGTGATTGGTTCTCAGTGAATGTAGGTTTGCGGCAGGGGTGTGTGATGTCTCCATGGTTGTTTAATTTGTTTATGGATGGGGTTGTTAGGGAGGTAAATGCAAGAGTCTTGGAAAGAGGGGCAAGTATGAAGTCTGTTGGGGATGAGAGAGCGTGGGAAGTGAGTCAGTTGTTGTTCGCTGATGATACAGCGCTGGTGGCAGATTCATGTGAGAAACTGCAGAAGCTGGTGACGGAGTTTGGTAAAGTGTGTGGAAGAAGAAAGTTAAGAGTAAATGTGAATAAGAGCAAGGTTATTAGGTACAGTAGGGTTGAGGGTCAAGTCAATTGGGAGGTGAGTTTGAATGGAGAAAAACTGGAGGAAGTGAAGTGTTTTAGATATCTGGGAGTGGATCTGTCAGCGGATGGAACTATGGAAGCGGAAGTGGATCATAGGGTGGGGGAGGGGGCGAAAATTTTGGGAGCCTTGAAAAATGTGTGGAAGTCGAGAACATTATCTCGGAAAGCAAAAATGGGTATGTTTGAAGGAATAGTGGTTCCAACAATGTTGTATGGTTGCGAGGCGTGGGCTATGGATAGAGTTGTGCGCAGGAGGATGGAGGTGCTGGAAATGAGATGTTTGAGGACAATGTGTGGTGTGAGGTGGTTTGATCGAGTAAGTAACGTAAGGGTAAGAGAGATGTGTGGAAATAAAAAGAGCGTGGTTGAGAGAGCAGAAGAGGGTGTTTTGAAATGGTTTGGGCACATGGAGAGAATGAGTGAGGAAAGATTGACCAAGAGGATATATGTGTCGGAGGTGGAGGGAACGAGGAGAAGAGGGAGACCAAATTGGAGGTGGAAAGATGGAGTGAAAAGGATTTTGTGTGATCGGGGCCTGAACATGCAGGAGGGTGAAAGGAGGGCAAGGAATAGAGTGAATTGGAGCGATGTGGTATACAGGGGTTGACGTGCTGTCAGTGGATTGAATCAAGGCATGTGAAGCGTCCGGGGTAAACCATGGAAAGCTGTGTAGGTATGTATATTTGCGTGTGTGGACGTGTGTATGTACATGTGTATGGGGGGGTTGGGCCATTTCTTTCGTCTGTTTCCTTGCGCTACCTCGCAACCGCGGGAGACAGCGACGAGGTATAAAAAAAAGAAAAAAAAAAAAAAAAAAAAAAGGTACAGTAGGGTTGAGGGTCAAGTCAATTGGGAGGTAAGTTTGAATGGAGAAAAACTAGAGGAAGTAAAGTGTTTTAGATATCTGGGAGTGGATCTGGCAGCGGATGGAACCATGGAAGCGGAAGTGGATCATAGGGTGGGGGAGGGGGCGAAAATCCTGGGAGCCTTGAAGAATGTGTGGAAGTCGAGAACATTATCTCGGAAAGCAAAAATGGGTATGTTTGAAGGAATAGTGGTTCCAACAATGTTGTATGGTTGCGAGGCGTGGGCTATGGATAGAGTTGTGCGCAGGAGGATGGATGTGCTGGAAATGAGATGTTTGAGGACAATGTGTGGTGTGAGGTGGTTTGATCGAGTCAGTAACGTAAGGGTAAGAGAGATGTGTGGAAATAAAAAGAGCGTAGTTGAGAGAGCAGAAGAGGGTGTTTTGAAATGGTTTGGGCACATGGAGAGAATGAGTGAGGAAAGATTGACCAAGAGGATATGTGTCGGAGGTGGAGGGAACGAGGAGAAGTGGGAGACCAAATTGGAGGTGGAAAGATGGAGTGAAAAAGATTTTGTGTGATCGGGGCCTGAACATGCAGGAGGGTGAAAGGAGGGCAAGGAATAGAGTGAATTGGATCCATGTGGTATACCGGGGTTGACGTGCTGTCAGTGGATTGAATCGGGGCATGTGAAGCGTCTGGGGTAAACCATGGAAAGCTGTGTAGGTATGTATATTTGCGTGTGTGGACGTATGTATATACATGTGTATGGGGGTGGGTTGGGCCATTTCTTTCGTCTGTTTCCTTGCGCTACCTCGCAAACGCGGGAGACAGCGACAAAGCAAAAAAAGAAAAAGAAAAAAAAAAAAAAATATATATATATATATATATATATATATATATTCTAGCCTGAGCCAGGTGCCCATTTTATCGACAAACCCGCACGGGTGGATGAACAGCTGGGTTGACTGTGGACCGACTGCCGCAACCAGGATTCGAACCTAGCACTCGACCCTGGGCGGCCCGTGAATGCGTCACGGTCAGGAACGCTAACCGCTACACCACGGGAGTATTTTGTAATGTTTTCTGTAATGGATTAAACAATATTCACCCAACCCTCAAATTTAAAATTGATTAGAAAAGAAGGCAAATTGCGTTTTCTTGTGGGTTAAGAAGGGAATCTGATCACTTATCCTTTAAGAATCTACGAACGTTGAGACTTATATTCATCAGTACATGATCATTCTGTAAAAATGTCTAATTATGTCCGTGTATTTGAGAGTAAGAAGTATATGTGATCCCACAAGTTTAGAAGATGAATGTAACCATATATGACATAGATTTAGGCAGTTATGTTATCCTAAGTGGTTTGTGAACAAGGCTTACTGCATAGCCAGGAATTCATTCTATACATCTAATAACAACAATGTAGAAAAGGATGACATAAGAATCTTTGGTGTTGCTTTGTAAGACAGGTATTAAGATAAAGTGTATTTAATGTTGCCGTCTATTATAACATCCTAAGAACTTAGCAAAATGTACGCCAAATTGTCAGAAAATTGGAAATGTTTACACCGTTAAATGTAACACATGTAAAGATGCATACATTGGCCAAACCAGTAAAACAGTAACTGAGGGATGCTATTGGCACAGTCATTCAGTACGCAGAGGTGACCTCATTAATGCTATTTGTAAACACTAGCAAGAAAAAAATCACCCTGTAGACCTTAACAACCCAGTTACATTGTACCCGTCTTCTGATTATGGTACACGTAACGTAAGCGAATCTGTGGTTATTGCTAATACTAATAACTTTATCTTGTCCCCAGGTAACTTTGAAGCACATCCTATTATTAACTAAACCATCATAGAAGAATTATCAAGACAAGATAAGATGATTAGTTGAATTGTTTACACTTGTTGAGGCGGATTGCCTCCATTAAACACGTAGTTTATCGTAAAATTTGAATAAACTGTATGAACTACTGAAGACCCTTTATATATATATATATATATATATATATATATATATATATATATATATATATATATATATAATCCCTGGGGATAGGGGATGAGGAATACTTCCCACGTATTCCCTGCGTGTCGTAGAAGGCGACTAAAAGGGGAGGGAGCAGGAGGCTGGAAATCCTCCCCTCTCTTTTTTTTTTTCTTTTTTTTTAATTTTCCAAAAGAAGGAACAGAGGGGGGCCAGGTGAGGATATTTCACAAAGGCCCAGTCCTCTGTTCTTAACGCTACCTCGCTAATGCGGGAAATGGCGGATAGTTTAAAAGAAGAATATATATATATATATATATATATATATATATATAT
Source organism: Panulirus ornatus (assembly GCF_036320965.1). Taxonomy (NCBI): domain Eukaryota; kingdom Metazoa; phylum Arthropoda; class Malacostraca; order Decapoda; family Palinuridae; genus Panulirus; species Panulirus ornatus. The sequence goes on along the minus strand of NC_092243.1, from coordinate 75,973,294 downwards.
ATATATATATATATATATATATAGGCATAAGATAGGGCTGATAAATATGTTTTGTGGGAGGTCTTAAGAGTATATGGTGTGGGGGTAAGCTGCTAGAAGTAGAGAAAATTTTTTTATCAAAGATGTGAGGCATGTGTTCGGGTAGGATGAGAGGAGAGTGATTGGTCTCTAGTGAATATCGGTCTGCGGCAGGGGTGTGTGATGTCCCCGTGGTTGTTTAATTTGTTTATGGATGGAGCGATTAGGGAGGTGAATGCAAGAGTTTTGGAGAGAGATAGAGAGAGATAGATAGATAGAGAGAGAGAGAGAGAGAGAGAGAGAGAGAGAGAGAGAGAGAGAGAGAGAGAGAGAGAGAGAAGTGTGCAGTCTGTTGGGGATGAGGACTGGAAAGTGAGTCAGTTGTTGTTCGCCGATGATACAGCGCTGGTGGCTGATTCGAGTGAGAAACTGCAGAAGTTGGTGACTAAGTTTAGAAAAATATGTGAGAGGAGAAAGTTGAGAGTAGATATGAATAAGAGCAAGGTTATTAGGTTCAGCATGGTTGAGGGACAATTTAGTTGGGATTTAAGTTTGAATGGAGAAATACTGGAGGAAGTGAAGTGTTTTAGATTTCTGGGAGTGGACTTAGCAGCGAATGGAACCATGGAAGCGGAGGTGACTCAGTGGATGGGAGAGGGGGCAGAGGTTGTGGAAGCTATGAAGAATATGTGGAAGATGAGAACGTTAGCTTGGAAAGCAAAAATGGATATGTTTGAAGGAATAGGAGTTCCAACAATGTTATACGGTTGTGAGGCATGGGCTATAGATAGGGTTGTACGGGAAAGGGTGGGTGTGTTAGAAATTAAATGTCTGAGGACATGTGGTGTGAGGTGGTTTGATCGAGTATGTCATGAAAGAGTAAAAAAGAAGTACGGAAATACAAAGAGTGTGGTTGAGAGAGCAGACAAGTGTGAGTTGAAATGGTTTCGGATATGGAAAGAATGAGTGAGGAAATGTTGACAAAGAGGATATATATGTCAGAGGTGGTGGGAACAAAGAGAAATGGGAGACCAAATTAGAGGTGGAAGGATGGAGTGAAGAAGATTTTGAGCGATTGGGGCCTGAACATACAGGAGAGTGAGAGGCGTGTAAGGAATGGAGTGAAATGGAACGATGTGGTTTACCGAGGTCGACGTGTTATCAGTGGACTGAACATGGGCATGTGAAGCGTCTGGGGTACACCATGGAAAGTACTGTGGGGCCTGGATGTGGATAGGGAGCTGTGGTTTTGGTGCATCACACATGACAGCTAGAGACTGAGTGTGAATGAATGTGGTCTTCTCTGTCTGTTTTCCTAGCGCTACATTGCTGAAGCAAGGGATAGCGTTGCTGTTTTCTGTGGGGCGGGGTAACGCCAGGAATGGATGAGGGCAAACAAGTATGAACATGTACATGTGTATATATGTACACATCTGTGCATGTGTATGTATGTGTATATGTTGATATGTATATGTATATTTGTATATATTGATATGTATATGTATTTGGATGTATATGTGCGTGTATGAGCGTTTATGTATACATGTGTATATGCGCGGATGGGCCGTTCTTAAGCTTTTTACAATTTCTTGCTATTCCTCTTGACCACAGAGTTACAGGTTTTGGAAGAAGCAACATTGGTCCAACCAATGCAGTGGTCATTTTTTCTAACGTGAATAAACAAGGCATTAGAAAAGTGCCCTGTTTTTATACAACAATTATGTTGCTTAAGTCTAATAGAAAGATCGTTACAAGTCTGTCTTATATAAACCATATTACAGCTTTTGCAAAGTTGTTTATAAACACAGTCCGCAAAATGTTCTGGTTAGTTTTTGATTAAAATATTCTTGATAATATTGGTATTGGTGAAGCCTACATCACATTTGAGGCTGTGAATAGGCGAGGAACTAAAGTACAATTATCACTTAATGGTTTTTGGTATCATGGAGAGGTTTAGGGTTATCTCTATATAGGTTTTTTTTTATGCTAATTTCAGATAATTATAAAGGAAAGACGTAAGATATTAATTCATCGGCTGTGAGTCCCATTTACTCGTCAGGTTGAGTTATTCATTTAATAAGTTGGTTGTGTATCACTGAGGATCTTGGTTGCCTCTGATCCAGTGAACCTTGTGAGGAAATGGTAGACTATACTTGATCCATCGGTCTTGAGAGAACTTTCCCTGTATCTTGTTACTCTGCCGTGTGACTCTGCTGCTCAGACTGATGTCTTCTGCTGAACTCAACACCTGGCATTCAACATCCAGTCCCCCTTCACCTGCCTCCTGATCTCCATTACGATAACCTTCATTGAGCGTATCTCTTATGGTTTAAAGCTGGAGTGATTCTTTGGTTTATAGTTGTGAGTCTTTGGTTTATAGTTGTGAGTCTTTGGTTTATGCCCGGGAGTCAGTGTTCAGTATGTGTGATCTGAAGCTCAGTGATCATGTTGGACAGTTTCAAGTCATCAGTAGATGTCTGCTGTAGTGAGGACGTCCAGGCGTTTTATGTTGAGGTTATGAGCATCATTCTTGAGCCGTTTGGTGTTGGGGTCGTCTGTGAAGACCATCTTGAGCAACACAGTCTACATACACCATATTCATTGTTCCATTGTATATCATTGATGATACTTTGTGTTCTATGTTCCAGATTACGTTTAGTATTATGGTCTATGTTACACAGATTAGTATTGTGTAATGTGTTCCACAGATGACGTTTAATATTGTGTTCTATGTATTCTTTATGTACCAATGTCAACAGTGCTGGTTTGGTGGCCTGGGAGTTTGCCATGAAAACAAATGAATTTTGATTCTGTCTCTAAAAGAGGAAATATTCAATGCTCTTAACTAAAGTACTCTACGTTGCAATTTTTTTTTTGTTAATTAGTTTATTTTCCGTCTGCCTAGAGTTGTAGGTATATATATATATATATATATATATATATATATATATATATATATATATACTTACACATGTACGTATTTACAATTGCTTGCCCTTATCCATTCTTGGCGCTACCCCGCCCCACAGGAAACAACGTCGCTAACCCCTGTTTTCAGCTAGGCAGCGCCAGGAAAACAAAACAAAAAAAAAAAGGTCACATTCGTTCACACTCAATATGTAGCTGTCATGTGTAATGCACCTGAGACCATAGCTCCCTATCCACATCCAGGTCCCACAGACTTTTTCATGGTTTACCCCAGGTGTTTGACATGCCCTGGTTCAGTCCATTGACAGCACGTCGACTCCGGTATGCCACATCCTTCCAGTTCACCTCTGTATGTTCAGGCCCCGATCGTTCAAAATCTTTTTCACTCCATCCTTCACTCTCCAATTTGGTCTCCCACTTTTCCACCTCTGACACATGTATCCTTTTTGTCAACTTTTCCTCACTCTTTCTCTCCAAATGTCCAAACCATTTCAACACACCCTCTTCTGCTCTCTCACTCTCTCAACCACACTCTCTTTATTACCACACATCTCTCTTACCCCTTCATTACTTAATCAATCAAACCACCTCACACCTCATATTATACTCAAATAGTTTCCAACACATCCATCCCCCCTCCGCACAACTCTATCTATAGCCTCGCAACCATATAGCGTTGTTGGAACTATTAATCCTTAAAATGCCCATTTTTGTTCTCCGAGATAACGTTCTATCTTTTCGTAAATTCTTCAACGCTTCCAGAGCCTTTTCCCCCCCTCCCCCTACCCTATGACTCACTTAAGCTTCCATGGTTCCATCCGCTGCCAAATCCACTCCCAAACGTCTCAAACACTTCACTTTCTCTATTTTTTCCCATTCAGACTTGCATTCCAACTAACTCGTCCCTCAGCCCTGCTGAACCTAAAAACCTTACTTTTGTTCACAATCTCTCTCAACTTTATCCTTTCACACACTCGTCCAGTCTCAGTCACCAGCTTCTGCAATTTCTCACTCGAATCAGCCACCAGTGCTGTATCATCGGTGAACAACTGGCTAACCTTCCAGGCCCTATCATCTTCAACAGATTGCATACTCGTCTCTCTTTCCAAAACTCTTGCATTTACCTCCTTAGCCACCCCATCCATAAGCAAATTAAACAACCATGGGGACATCACACACCTCTGCCGCAGACCGATCTCCACTGGGAACCAGTAACTCTACTCTCTTCCTACTCGTACACATGCCTTTCACCCTTGATAAAAACTCTGCTTCTAGCAGCTTGCTTCCCACACCATATACTCTTAGGACCTTCCACAAAGCATCTCTATCAACCAAATCATATGCCTTCTCCAGATCCATAAGTGTCGCATATAAATCCATCTCTTTTTCTAAATATTTATCATACACATTCTTCAAAGCAAACACCTGATCCATACATCCTCTACCACTTCTGAAACCACACTGCTCCTCCCCAATCTGATGCTCTGTACATGCCTTTCCCCTCTCAGTCAATACCCTCCCATACAATTTTCCAGGAATACTTAACAAACTTATGCCTCTGTAGTTTGAACAATAATGATTATCCTCTTTGCCTTTATACAGTTGCTTCATACATGCAATCTTCCAATTCTCAGGCACTTCACCATGATCCATACATACACTGAATGTCCTTACCATTGAATCAACAGCACAGTCACCCAGTAACTTGATAATATAAATTGCTATATATATATATATATATATATATATATATATATATATATATATATATATATATATATATATATATATATATATCAGTGTATGCTAGGCATAGGTTTTCTGTAATGCACTTGGAATGAAATACGACGGCATATATAGAGTCACTATTTTCTTATGTTCTTTAGTTTTCTCGGTGCTATTTTACCATTGGGCGGGTGCTCAAACACCTGTTGTCCAAAATTATCCCTTCTATTTAAATCAAATTTTCGCCTTCACAGAGGCATCATCACGAATCTACAAAAAGAGAAAAAAAAACATATAGAGATATGGTGAATATCATTATAGGATCAAGGGATATATCAATGCAAAGACTGAGGATGCAAATTACTGGAAGAGTTCAATATATATATATATATATATTTTTTTTTTTTTTTTTTCATACCATTCGCTATTTCCCGCAATAGCGAGGTAGCGTTAAGAACAGAGGACTGGGCCTTTGAGGGAATATCCTCACCTGGACCTCTCCTCTGTTCCTTCTTTTGGAAAAAAAAAAAAAAACGAGAGGGGAGGATTTCCAGCCCCCCGCTCCCTTCCCTTTTAGTCGCCTTCTACGACACGCAGGGAATACGTGGGAAGTATTCTTTCTCCCCTATCCCCAGGGAATTATATATATATATATATATATATATATATATATATATATATATATATATATATATATATATATATATATTCTTTTTGCGAAGAAAATCCTCATATAAATGATTGTGCGTTCAATAACTGGCGAATTTCTTGGTCATGATGGAGGGCAAGAAAACTCATGGTCTCTTAAACAGCTTTTATTGCTTAAAACAACGTAGTTATATACACTATACAAAATTCTTGATCTCCTACGTTCCTATGGAGTGCCTAGCGGGGGGTTGGGAAGATATGGGGAGAGGATGTTTGGAGGGGTTGGGTTGGGGTGGGGAGGGCAAGTAAGCTTCGTGACGGTAATACAAGCCAGGGGTTGAGGGGTGGGCGGTGGAGCCCCCAGGATAACGCTTGGGGATATGCCTTATCCTGCAGGTGCCAGGGCCGAGGTGGTGTGTGTGGGGCGCAGGGGCACCTCCCTCTGTGAATTGAGCGAGGCGCCCCTGCCCTTGTGAAGAAACCTGGATTCGCTCGCCAGACGGTGGACAAGGAAGAGAGATGTGAGAGAGAGAGAGAGAGAGAGAGAGAGAGAGAGAGAGAGAGAGAGAGAGAGAGAGAGAATTAAAAATAAGCATGGGAATACTTTGCCAACCAAAGCAAAGCCCTTGAAGGCCCCCAAGTGGTTCATTTGGGTCGCGCTCTGCCTGGGTTGGTGGCTTGGGTGAGAGGAGAGGTAGGAGGAGTGAGGGAGGGAGGCGGTGTTGGTGTCGGGCGAGAGAAGCCTGGGCGACCAGCGTCAACGCCGGGGTCGAGAGAGAGAGAGAGACAGGAAAATCATTGAGCAGTGAGTCTCCATCACGTTGCATACTTGATGAACAGAGATAGCCATGTTTTATTGTTTTCTGATCATATTCCATGTAGCATATATCAAAGCCCACTATTTTATTTTTTTCATGCGCTCTACATTTGAAAAAAAAGGAAGGAAAATAATGTCAAATGAATATTGTTCACCTAAAGGAGACAGTGGAAATAATATACGACATATTGGATGCCTCATGTGATTGAATGGTTAACCCGAAACTACACCGGTGGTTGTCTTAACGAACAACCCCCACCATCGTAACGAGTCATCAAAAAATAATTTTCTGCCATAAAGTGAGAGTTTGTGTTTGTCTATTGTCTTCAGGACTTGGATGTAAGACGGAAAACAAATACAAGATACGGTAGGAGTCTCAAACATCGTCGTTGCCCGGTGAAGGAACATTGTGTGGAGCCATGAACATTACTGTATAAGACTCCCGTCATAAGAAGGCGTGAGGGAAGTGAACAAAGGAGAACACAACTGAAATCTATATAAGCAAATAATGATATCAATATTTTAGGAAATCTTATTATTAGCATTTTAAAGATTTTATTATCATTTTTTTTAACGTAAGAAAAGGAGAAGAAATCATATAAAGACATCTTGGTGTTATGAGAAAGATTCGCTCGTGTTGATTTGATCCAAGACTGGAGACAACGGAGGGAGACATTCATACGCGTCATCGTTTTCTATCATCACAAAGTGTGAGAGATGTTAGCGCCTGGAGGAAGGACGTAGAGGAACGTTTGTATGTATGTTAGTGTGAGTAGATGAAGTGACTCAGAGGTGACGTAGATTATGATACAAAAAAGAATTTCCGAAGATCCGCGATAACTGGAAGGGCTGAGAAGGTGATAGGCAAGAAACTGGTATTTGTCTACAATTGTCAACCATTACGACACCTCGTTCGTGGCTTCCAGTCCAAGATTACCCCATGTGTAAAATGGATTTCTATCATATCTTATTCATTTGTTTTACTGAGAAGTTCCTGGTTACAATCGTGCATATGGAAGTGGAAATTTGTCGTTTTGCTTTTGTGGCAAGAGGGGAATGAGAAATGAATTGTAGGTTGTATGAATTCGGTGTTTGCTTTGTGAAGATGAACTTCACCAGTCCCTTGTTTCAAAGGGAATTTTTTGTTTTGTAGTGGAAGACACAGCATTTTTCTTCAGTTCGACTGATTGACACCTTCAAAATATTTGCCGTAACACTGAACTTATTTCCAACAGTGATGACTCGAAAACAGTCATTCGACTGTATTACGTTGTAACAAAACTTTTTTTCTGATGAATGCTAAAATGTTTGGCGGGTGATGACTGTGTTTTAGAGAAAGCATAGAGAAAAAGTTAGTATCTAACACAGCCACACATAGGATAGATTAAGTAGCAAGCCTACATTAAGTGGCAGGCCTACATTAAGTAGCAAGCCTACATTAAGTGGCAGGCCTACATTAAGTAGTAAGCCTACATTAAGTGGTAGGACCACAGAAGAGGCAGGCCCATATTAAGTAGCAAGCCTACATTAAGTGGCAGGCCTACATTAAATGGCAGGCCTACAGTGAGTGGCAGACCTACATTAAGTGGTAGGCCTACATTAAGTGGTAGACCTACATTAAGCGACAGGCCTCCATTAAGAGGTAGACATACGTTAAGTGGTACGCCTACATTAATTGACAGGCGTACAGTGTCAGGCCTACATAAAATGGTAGGAGCACATTAAGTGGCAGGCCTACATAAAGTGGTAGGCTTACATTAAGTGGCAGGCCTACAATGAGTAACAAGCCTGTACATTAAGACAAAGTATTCTTTTGTTTATCAAGCCTATCTCGCCCGCAATATCCTTCAACTCATATTAACTGTTGATGTAAGTTCCGCAACTTCTAAGACAGAAAGCTAACTGTAGTATAGATAGATGGATTCTCTTGGTCATATATATTCTTTCATTCGACCTAAGATTTTTTTCTTTGTTTTTCAGCTCTGCCTTTCCTCTATCGCGTCTGCAATTGTCACATATGGTTGTTTAGATGCGTCTGTAAACAGCATTGCGTCTGTACAGCTGCCATTCCTCCACAGATCAGTAGCAATCACTGAAAATTTTTCAGATTTTTTTCGTCTCTCTTGAAAGGACAGCGCGTTAACGATTCCCAACCGTGAAGCGAATGAAGATGAAACATTCAAAAATAAATAGATAAATATATATCATTTTTAGTATGAATTTATCACAGAATACGCAAGTGATATGAAACACGAATTTTATTTATATCGTAAAGAAAAAAATGATAATCTAGAAGTGATCAGTCAAGTGATAATCCAGAAGTGATCAATCCACAAGTGATTAATTCATAAGTGATTAATCAGTCACGGGAAGACAACAAGTGTTGATTACTCAAGGAGAGGCACATACAAAGAGGTGAAAAGTGTTTGCTGTATGTGGTGAAAGGGAAGAGGAAATGTCAAGACAGGCAATTGAGAAAAGGTTTAAACAAACCAGGAAAGACAAGAAGGAGGTGAAGGATGTGTGAAATGTCGAGAGGGTAATGAATTAAACGGTTGAAGTAAGGCCAAGACTGAAGATGAGGTTGAGAGATAAATTGAGGGAGTTCCTTAGTTTGAGGGAGTTACTTAGTTTGAGGGAGTTACTTAGTTTGAGACTCTTGGACTGTTAATTTGAGGAGTTGTCTGGAGAACCTCTTGGCGATTGTGGATAATCAACAGAAAACGTGAGAAGGGACGGCCTGATACGCTGGACCAAAAAACGTAAGACGAGTCAAAGTAAGTTATGTACTGTAGACACGTAAACTCGTAACACAGGGATAACTTGTACTCAAGTCTCGCCTTTAGGTAAACTATAACTTAAGTACTAACTCAAGTCTCACCTCTAGATTAAGCTGTAACTCGAGTGTGAATGCAAAGTATGCCGTAAATCAGCCCAATTTTTACGATAAGTCCTTATCAAAGACTCTGCAATTGTAACGTTCTATCCAAAACAAAGTTGAAAGATAAGCTCTTTAAGAAACCAGAAGCTTTTTGACTGATACTGAAAGCGAAAATAACAACGATACTTAAAAAAAGAATAAAGGAAAAGCTCTGAACATATATACGGACTCAAATCCAAGTTACTACTGAAATCCATTTTTTTCCTCTATAAAAGTAGCACAGACCTTCCTGGTATAATGGTGGCCCGCGAGGAAATAACTAGACGCAACTGGAGTGAAAGATTTTGACTAAAGTTTTCTAAAAAAAAAAAAAAAAAAAAAAAAAAATTACATAGATATATCAGATTGATAGTTCAAAGAGGAGGATGTTTCAGCATTGATTGTCTCTTTCGAAATGCTACAGAAGTACTGAATGAAGAATAATTGAAAATGTGTGTGTGTGTGTGTGTGTGTGTCTGTGTGCCAGCACGCATATATATGTGTGTGTGTGTGTGTGTGTAAGCATCTCTATGTAGACTTAAACAAGTTAGAGACATAAAGATTAATGGACACACTTATTCACGTACAGGAAGAAGAAAATAATAACTACGGCTGGAAAGGCATGTACATGAGCCGGTTGTGTACATAAAAGTTTCTATATGTACCTGTGTTCAGCAGACAGTCATGTGAAGAAAATATCACGAACATATGAATAATCAAAAGAAAATTAAAAATCCCAAACAGTCGAAGCATCGACGCGAACCTTGAAATTCTTTTATATAAAAATCCAAATCACTTTATTTTTTTCCTGTCGACCGACAACCGCCATGAAAAGAGGGGAAAAAAAGGACATTAAATGTTTTGTGAACCATAAAAATCAAATGAAAACTGGGCGAAAAGGGCGTTAGTTAATAGGATGTCTTCATGACGACTCAAAACGCACAAATCAGTTAGTTATAAATCCAATTGTGGTTATATTATGAACACGCCCGCAAGATCTTCCTGAATGACCTCGTTCCCCTGTTCTGTAGCCATCGTTTTGTCATTATCCCGATCGTTTCGTCACCATCCCGATCGTTCGTCATCGGCTGTAAACAAGAGTCTAATTTTGACTAGGATTTTACACAATCACATGATCGCACTATCTCACTAAAGACTTCGAAAAAAATACTTCCAGAGGTCGGCTGCCTCTTGGTAGGAAACGAGGCCAATTGGGCCAGTCCTCCCTTATCGTGTAGAGGCAAGAATTGATTTCTGTAAAGCCATCAGAGTAGACTACGGTACTGACCGACTGTTGATGCCAGAGTGGGAGTGTATATGACTCTAGACCCTGAGAAGGGATTTCGCGTTCGTCTTGCCCAATTTCATGTTATCAGAGTCCGTTTGAAAAAACAAAGAAACAAACTGGTGTTGGAACAGATTCTTCACCGAGGAGTAAAAAAACAAAAGGAAAAAGATATATATATAAATTGGAAGCTGTGAGTCACTGATCAACCTCGCAACATCAGACAGAAGCTTGAAAAAAAGAAATAAAATCTCAACTAATTTCTAAAACCTTTTATGAATCTGAATGAAAAATAGTGACAAAAAACTAATACTGTAAGACTCGTCTACATTCTCTATAGTTATTTTATGTTTATTTTTTTTCCAGATAGATAATTCTAACAAACAAACACTAGATAATAAATCTATTCCTAAATTAGAAAGCCTTTTAGCATTTACAGCGTACGCGGCGGGAAGTATATGAGATATTAAAGAAATATAATTCTAACTTGACCATTGTATATCCGTTAAGGCGTGAGAGTGAGTGGGTGGGCCTTGTGTGTGTGACATCTGCACCCTCCACGCACCTCACCACGTAACGGAGATTAGAGACAGTTAGAATGAGTTTTCTCTCTTGAAAATATAAATAATAATAGATGAACTTATAGACACAATACATGTTTGGCCTTAGGACATTTATTCTTTTTTTTTTTTTCATTCTCCTCAAAAAGGGGTCGTAGCCTTCACTAACTTCCATATTGAGAAATTTGCTAAAACAGTAGCTTGGAGAGTGTCTACAACAACCAGTCTTTCCCTTTAACCTAATCACTTGAAGCAAATATTTGGTAATCTCTACAGTATCAAAATATTCAGGTTCTGAAAATCACACACACACTTGCGCACTAGAAATACCGCAAGATATCCATTTTCTTTGTGACGTGGGAACAATGGATTATGAAAATGTGAAGGAACTTACCATTCCTTAATATATATATATATATATATATATATATATATATATATATATATATATATATATATATAATCAGTGGATGAATGATGTATGCCATTTTCAATGGATAATACCCATATTTGTTTGTTACTTTCACTCCACTAATCTATTATCGTCAACACAACGTATTAAAAGGTCCTGTATTGGATCCATTTTTCATCTTACACCTCACTCTATAAAAAAACACAGATAACACGAGCCAACCTGGCCAGTCAGTAATATATAAAAAAAAAGATATATTCTTTTTTTATCCCATGATTCAGCTGTCATTGCTGATGCAGCAGGCAAAAACACCTTTTATCACAAACAAACAAACGGATACGACATACAACAAAGAAAGAGCTTTATGGTATATTCAGCTCATATTTTTGTTTTTTTGTTATAAGCATCGGATATAACGAAAGAAATCTTTGGCAACAGACATGTACAAATGGATTGACAGGAGGGGAGAGCCTTTGGTAATATTTTGATTCAACTAACAATACAGATATAGCAGGAGCATGACAGGTAATGTATTCAGTCAAGCACTCAGTCAGTATCTCTGAGTTGCAACATTACAATTATTAGTAGTTGTGTTTTCTGAATCAGGAAGATACACTTAAGTATTATAGAAAGAATAAGTTATAATAACAAAGTAAATTACCATAAAACGTATGACGTTTTCTATGCAAATCGAACGGTGAGGATTATCGTATTTTTTTTTTATTCCCGTTTGTGACGCAAAAGTACCAATATCGAACTGAAAAAAATTCCAGTGGGTCAAGAACCATTAATAGCACTTGTGTTTCTAAGCAGTTAAAGGTACCATGGCATTGTTAGGAAAATCCAGTACCCGTAAGCTCTTGTGTACCATTTAAAACTAGCCGCGAAACATGATCAAGGCTTACTTAAAATACTTAGAAAAAGAAGTTTCATTTCCACTTGAGGATTTATCTGAATTATGGGGAAATGAAGAGCTCATATTTATGGAACTCAGGCCAACTACATCATATATAAAGCTATCTTCGCAATGATACAATGTTTCGTATAGTCTCTTTCTTCTTCAAAAAAATATCTTTAAAAATTCCATCAAGGAATACATACGTGGAGGCGCGTTCGAAGATGACTCCTTGATCAAACATACGATTTCGCGGAGCCCGAGAGGCAGGAGGAATGCTGCCGCTGTCACGCTTGCGTGGCGAACACACACACACATACACCCACACACACACACACACACACACACACACACACACTCACTCACTCTAGCAGCAACAGCAGCAGCTCCTCCTCCTCCCTCCGTGGCCGGACCACAGAACCGCCAGTTCGGAAGGAACTCAACTCTCGCAGGTGCCACCAGACAGAAGCATGAAGCAAGATCCTTGGAGCAAAGGTAAATGCTAGGGAACTCACACTTGCCAAAAGCATAAATAACTATCCAAGACGAAATGAAACGCACCTAATACTTGTGAGCAAGACAATAGAGAGTTGTTATTCTTCTTTCTTATGTATATATATATATTTTTTTTACCCCCCTCTTCTCTTCGTTTAAAATAATGTTCTATTGTCCATGCTAATAATGGAAAGAGAAGCACTTTATTCCAACAGGCAGTGACCCCGAGAGGGGGGCGGGGCGCGCGCGGTGGGGGGGGGGGTCCTCCTCCTCCTGACGCTGCAGCACTCGAGCATCTCCTCCTTCCTTGGAGTGCTACGTCAGGGAACATCTTGAGCAGAAACCTCAAACTATTGTTAATGGTTTACATACAAATTTACTTAATACCTATATTTATATATGTAAACATATGAAACATGTCGCTAAGTTCGCACCTATGAAAACTACAAGTATCTAATCATTGTCCTGATTGTTCTGGCTCAACAAACATCGCTCTGGTCTGCCTCAGAATGGGTTAGGTCAAGCCGCCACCCCCAGAGCACACACACACACTCACTCACGTACCTTCCACAACAAAGAAACAACAAAGATGTTTGTTAATATTGATTTCTGGCGATGCGCTAATGCTCCACTCTCGATGAGGACAGTTTGACACAGATAGACACACACGCGCACACACACACATACACACAGACGAAAATGGATCTGCTTGCACTAGTAGAGGCATTCGCTCATACGTACAAGTATACAGTCACTGGCTTTTGCTTCCTATCTTGAGCACTGATGCCAGAAGGTCTGGAGATGAAAGTGGCTTCGGCGAATACAAACTTAACAAAAGTAGGAGATACATATCTCGTGTTCCAGTCTGATGATTTTCGTAACATCTTTGAATGTTGGGGTTCTCGAGGATATATATATATATATATATATATATATATATATATATATATATATATATATATATATATATATATATGTATATATCCATAATATATATTTTTCTTTTGAGGGAGAGAGTAATGCACTGGAGAAGCGTCCACAACAGTTGAGTATGTTCAGCCGTCCTTCAACGAACGTATATACTTCTCAGGGCACTACGTGTTGACTGGAGCTACCGGCCGGCCATGACGGCCAGCAGCCAGCAAGGCTCCTCCGTCAGACGGTGGTGAGGGGAGAGGGGACACCACCACACTCGCCGGCAGCAAGTACCTCCTCCTCCTCCTCCTCCTCCTTCCTCAGTGGTCATTCCTCTCAGCCGAGTCTTCAGCCTGACGATTGATTGAGGGACGCGGGCGACCTGGAGTCATCCTCGTGATCAAAATACTGATTTAACACAACCAAAAGCATAAATACAGAATTGGCACCATGATAAAGGAGTACTTTGAACTTTTTTGTTTTTTGAATATATATGTTTATATTTATATATTCTCTTAAGATACACCGGGTGTTGTGTCAGAGATCATCATCAACATCATCACATATCACAATCTTTCTCACTCCTGTCATCAAGAGAATTCCTCTTTCTTTCTTTTCTTTCCATAAGCTTTTCCATCTTTATTCCAGAGGAAGGGAAGGAGCGCAGGGGAAACATACACACACAGACACACACAGAACACGTCTCACCCTCGGTATTGGCCACTGCGAAACCTTTTCGCTTTTCTCTTCGCCAACCTTCCCTCATCATCTCCACTCGATTGTAAAAAGATTTTCCATATACTCTTATTTTTTGTTGCATTTTATATTATACACGTGAATGCCAACACAATATATATGTTTTTTTGTGTGTGTCTCCCTTCACTTCCCTCTGTATGTATCAATAATCTTATCTTGGTCAACGTATTCAAATATATGAGGGGCGTCCATCAAAATACCGATGGTGCCGGCCGTGGTAACGGCGAAGAAAATGTACAGCTGAAGACGATCGATCACCATAGCTACGTATTTCCAGTCCTCTCGAATCTGGAAACGAGAGAGGAAGTTCATATGAGAGAAATGTACTGAAGAAAACATACCTGGAAAAAAGATAATGAAGACAGCTTGACATTTAAAGAATATGTATATAATTGAAATATAAGTGAAGTGAACGATTCTCTATGGCTAATTCATCTATGGATTTTAAGTCGTTTAAACCAACGTCAAAATCGAAAGAATCCCGCTTTAAGTTTTGCCCACATGGACGATCAGGCCTTGATAAACAGTCTCCCTTGTGGCCGGGCTAAACTGGAACCCTACACCACCTAGTGTGTGCACCTCACCTGGATGTACTCGTCCTCATTTCTAAGGTGCTCTGCGATGAACTCCACGGCTTCAGTCGCCTTGTATGCTTCAGGGGTAATGAACAGCGAGTCTGAACTCTCAGACTCGCGTCGAGGCATCTGCAACAGTGGAGACTACTCCATTAGGACCAATATCTTAACCCGAACTGGTGGACTTCAACCATACTCGTCTTAAAAATCAACAGGAGAAGCATACTGATGTTAACCACTGAAAATATCTGCCTAGCGCTATATTCTTGTCCGTGTCAGGAGGCCTACAAGGACTTCAGGAGAAATATACATTCAGGATTGTGTAGAGATATCTCGAAGATTGTTACTGTACAGCCTGGTTAAGGCAGAGGGTATGTATATCATGAAGGGTGTTGTAGTTACCTGACCAACACTAGCTTTGAAGAAACACATTCATATTTACGACCTTACTCGTCTGCACTTAGCTGCTTAAAGAACTATTTCAATGGCTAAGTCATCTATTAAGCTATCAAATCATCTATTAATCTGCTAGATTAAGGTAAATCATCTATTAATATGCTAAACCAAGGTAAATCATCTATTAATCTGCTAGACTAAGGTAAATTATCTAGTAAGCTATCAAATTATCTATTAATCTGCTAGACTATGGTAAATCATCTATTAATCTGGTAGATTAAGTTAAACCTATGAAGTTAGCAATAAGACTCGAATTAGTAATCAGGATTTAATTCCTAGTATTCGACAGATGTCTTCCTCTGGTGAAGATTCCTCCCTCCTTTGAGGAAGACAACTGTCGAAACATTTGAGATAATTCCTGATGTGTAGCTCCTGTCTCATTGCTGCCTTCCTGTCAAGATGAGCAATATCTATTTATATCTATAGATACTTTTTTTTCCTTCCTTTTCACATAAGTGTGATCTTGAGTAACCTAGAGAAAAATATAGAAAAGCTTTACTAAAACTCTTACGTTTTACATGATTCTGGAATAGAAAAAGTTCAGAAAGTCTGACTACATAGACGTGAACAGAACTTATTCTTTTCTCTTACAGATACATAGACTTTGTAGAAATCAAAATCCTTGTCTAGATAAAATGCTCTAGTGACTTTTCTAGACCAAAAATTGGTGGGTGGGGGATTTGAACCTTGAGGCTGGTAGAAGGGATATTACTTGAAACAGGGGGGGGGGTTTGGGGGGTAGCTGAAGGGACATGATGTAAACCTTGGAGCTAGATTTGAATCTTGGAGCTAGTAGAAGGGGCATTATTTGAACCTCAAGGCTAGTACATGGGACATGATTGGAACAATAGAACTTGTAGAAGGGGCATAGTTTGAACACTGTAGCTAGTAGAAGGATCATGATTTGAACCTTGGAGCAAGTAGAAAGGACAAGATTTGACCGCTGGAGCTAGTAGAAGTATCGTGCTTTTGAACCCTAAAACTAGCAGGGGGGACATGATTTGAATCTTGATGTTAAGGCCTCCCTCAGGTCGAAGTTAGAATCACTGCTCACCTCTCGGTTGATCTTGCAGTTAGGATGGTGGAGGTTCGACAGCTCCATGTGTTCGATCTTGCCAGTGTCCTTGCCGAGTTCTGGCGAGCCGTAGTGATGATGCGGAGGAACGCCTACTGTTCAAAGACCAGAGTTTAACGTGTTATGGAGGAGGTTCTCCAAGGAGGGGGGGGGGGAACTTAAGAGTATGCATAATCAACCACTTTCCCTCGGTACACTAAACCTATGAGTGACACCACCAAGTGATGGCCTGAGGGAAGGATAGACCGAAGCCCTGTCAACCCTATGGCTACCTCCCTCAGGGCAACACTGTGCTATCTGACTCGTTCATTCCAAGCATTATGCAGGTACGGTAACACTGGCGGGAAACTTCAAGACGCTAAAGAAACTTACCAAACGTGTATAGTGAATTTCCTTTAATCTGTCAGACTGTGAGGGATGTCACTGTAAATATCACCTAGAAACTATCATCCGCAAGGCCCTAAAAGTTGTGGGATTTGCATATGCTGATGCCAAAGGGTAATCAAGTAACCTTAAGGTTCCAAGGGCAAAGGACAAGGCTTCATTTAGCCACACTATAATGTCTCTCATCGGTCAGATAGTCTTGCTAGTGATACAGATATATCAATCCCTTTTCTCTGTCTTCATATAATTAGTGCTTACTGATGACATGGTCAGGCTAGTTACTTTAGAGGGAAGAGGGTGGAGTACTTCTTGTACTAAAGTCAGTGAGAAACATAAAGTGCAGAGTTGAGGTTCTTCTGCTGGGGAGGATACACACACACACACACACACACACACACGGTCTGGGGTTCTTAATTAATCTTTATTACTGTCTTGACAATAAAAAGTGAAGGGATGTATATCGTTGGTGATAGGTTACATGACATATTCACTTTCACTTTAATCTACGACTTTTCTATGAGGATTTCCATCAGGTGTTTTGGTTCTGCAAGACATTTTTTTCTACCTGTTTCCCGTCCGGCGTGTTGCCGCAGGGAGTGGAGGCTCAGGAACTGTTATGTTAACTGCATCTTTTTCAGTAGTGTTTAAGCCAGACGGCCTCACTTGGACCTTGGGTCCGTATGGTCTGTACATCTATGTAAACTCTGTGTAACACAGACTCTCTCTCTCTCTCTCTCTCTCTCTCTCTCTCTCTCTCTCTCTCTCTCTCTCTCTCTCTCTCTCTCTCTCTCTCTCTCTCCTTCCTTTGGCAGTATCACTGGAAGAACGCCGCTCTCGGCTGCATCCGCCTTGTCAACCACCACAGCCGAACACACGACCACACGACCACTCTAACCATGAAACGTACACGCCACTCACCTCACATTCACATTATTCTCCTCCTCCTCCTCATCATCATCATTATCCGGATTCTCGAAGTCAAGAAAGTGCTACGAAACTCAAAACCTATGGACTTAATGAGACACTGAATATATGAGATTCTGTCCCTCTGGAACTGACCAGGCATATCGTTCATCCAATGGAGACGCGTCTTCTTGGGTCGCTTCATGAAGAGCATGATGGGTAGGTACTTGAGGAACATGACTCGGATCCAGCTGGGCATCCGGTGAGTCCTCGGACCTCTGAAAGATGAGTAAGACGATGAGTACCAACAGGAGTGAAAGAGAAAGAGGAAAAGAAGATTACATATGAAAATATTCCATGATCCTGGAACCTGGACGCTTCCCATCGGTGATGAATTATGTTTCTATTTCATCTCTTATTCTCAAGTGTTCCAGGCAAGTAAGATCGTCTTGGACGCCCAGTATGAGTTCCAGAGGCAAGGTAAAATGGCTGAGTCGACCCCACAACAAGTCAGTTTAATGGTCCAAATGCTCACCTTACCCAATGATAATACAGAGGACCAGGGAAGACCTAGCTACCCTCAGGAGGTGGTACAGAGACTCCAGAAGACATAGCTACCCTCAGGAGGTAGCACAGAGACCACAGGAGACCTAGCTACCCTCAGGAGGTGGCACAGAGACCTCAGGAGACCTAGCTACCCTCAGGAGACCTAGCTACCCTCAGGAGATGGTACAGAAACTCCAGAAGACATAGCTACCCTCAGGAGGTAATACAGAGGACCCGGGAGATCTAGCTACCCTCTGTAGGTAGTACAGAGGACTCGGGAGACCTAGCTACCCTCCGGGGGTGGTACAGAGACCCCAGGAGACCTTGTTACCCTCCAGAGGTTCAAAAGAAGCATCTAAAGTACTCGGATTCTTTGAGCACAGTGAACGTCTCTTTGTATTTCATATAAAGGCAAACCACAAGCCAGCGTCGATGCAGGAGAGCACGTATGCTGCCTTTTCTCCTAAATATGACAATAAAGAAAACGTTCACCGAGTTCTTGAGACATAAGCTGCGGAGGAGTACCTGGGTGGGTGAGTTCGTAGTTCAAAAGTTCTCCACAGTGGACACAGCAGGTATGTACAACAAGGATTTGAAGACTTCAGGATCAAAAGACTTAACTGCCTTACAGGCCGATTACACCTGGTTGTAGACTTGTCCTTAGAGTGACAGTTTATTTGTAGCTAATGACGTCATTGGGCTAGGTAAAGGAAGCTACCTCGCAAACTAGTTCCTCTGTTCAGATGATGAGGGTTCTTACTGAAGGTGCCGACTATATTTCACGACCAATCTGTTATTTTTGAATTATCTTAATATAATTTTGGTTCTTGAGATGCGTAAAGATAGTACATATCTCTCTCTTGATGAAGTTAACAGATTAAACCTTTTGCGTCTCTGAGAATATTATCTTTGGCTTCCTTAACTATAATGTATTCCTCCCTTCTGGAAATCTATGTCCAACTTGTGTTAGCCATACCTCTACTCTCCCCTCTCGATTTAATGACCTCTTACATTTCCTCTAGTGACTGTCATGTGTCTCCCATACCCTTTTGAGCTGATTAATATGAACTATCCATCTCGCATCTAATTTACCTCCTAATCGAGACGTGAACACGACATATCCATCTTATTCTCAAGAAGTTATAAAGCTTCCCAAGCCTTTCAGAAATATATCAAAGCTTCACCTGAGCTCATCTGCAGAACCCCCATGTTAGTCATCACGACCCAGATAAATCCCTCATCATTACTCATATGAAACGCCTAAAGTTCAGTCTCATACCGGTCGTTTCAGAGCTCTCTATATAGCAGCGAACTCCCATCGCAACTCAAACGAAGTATCGAATCCCTATCATAATCCAACCGAAACGTCGAACCCCCTCATCACAACCCATCTGAAACATCGACCCCCCCTCATTACAATCCACCTGAAACATCGAACCTCCATTACAACCCACCTAATATTGAACCCCAATGACAACCCACCTGAAACATCGAACCCCCATTACAACCCACCTGAACTATCAAACCCCTCATTGCAACCCACCTGAAACATTCCTAACTCCCTTTAAAACTTACCACGTCCGATCGGACCGTATAGGTGAATCCCTCACCAATGCCTCACCTGAAATTCCAGTTGATGATGACGACGGTGACGAGGATGGAGACGGTGTTCATGACGAAGGTGAAGAGGAGGTACTTGGCGATGAGGGGAAGCACCAGCGACGTTGGCGGCAGGATCTTCGACACCAGCAAGAGGAACACAACCAGTGAGAGCAGGATGGAGATACCCAACGTCACCTGGTGGTGTGGCAAGGGGTTATACAAGGTGAGCAATGGTTACCCAGCATGTGGCAAGGGGTTATGCAAGGTGAGGAATGGTCACCCAACGTTACCTGAAGGTGTGGCAAGGGGTTATACAAGGTGAGCAATGGTTACCCATCGTTACCTGCAGGTGTGGCAAGCGGTTATACAAGATGCTGTCCAGCCATCATGAAGGAGTCAATATCTTTTTACTATGTGCGACTAGTGGGTTACTATAGGGTTACTGCTTGTGGAAATATCCTAGAGTTATGGCTACTGTTCCAACCCGTCAAATGTACGTCATGAACTTAATGACAGAATGATATAAAAATCGATTTATTGATAACTAGTGTTTGCTTACGTTGAGAACAGCATCTGAAGCAACAGGTGGGATATGAGTAACATACGAATTCATGAGGTCTCATTATTCTCACGAAATACAATCACGAAGTCCAGAGTTTTAAGGTGATTTCACAAAAAAAATATAACAAATGTAACAGGAAATTAAGAAAGAAAAAAAGGTTCGTCAATGAGTTCATGTTTTCTTTTCGTAAATGAGAAAAAGAAAATATTATGGGAGAACACCTTTACCAAGATCTGTGGCTGAAGAACATCAGGAATTAATCGAATCTTCACATCTGTTCTACTCGAGGTGTCAGAGCCTCCAGTCTTGTTAGTCCAGGATGCTGTCACCTGTACTGATTCTCTCTCTCTCTCTCTCTCTCTCTCTCTCTCTCTCTCTCTCTCTCTCTTATATATATATATATATATATATATATATATATATATATATATATATATATATATATATATATATGTATATATATATATATCGTCTTTTCCTCTTCTTTTATTCCACCATTTTCTTCTTTCCCCTTTCTTAGAATATCAGTCTCCCCCCCCCCCCTCTACCATCTACCATCCTTCCGCCCATCATACCTCATCGAACGGCAGTCTTCTCCCATACCTAACCTCCCCATTCTGAGTATCATTGTGCTCCTTAGGTATATAGACCCTGGACCTATCTGCCCTGACCTTGAACTCCCAACCCCTATCCCTGCTCCCTACCTTCCTCAACACCTCCCTACAACTTATCCCTCCCTCCTCTCCCAGCTTTCCCTTCTCACCTTCCCACAACTTACTTATCCCTCCCTCCTCTCCCAGCCTTTTCCCTCCTCACCTTCCTACTACTTGCCTATCCCTTCCTCCTCTCTCAGCCTTTTTCCCCTCCCTTCCTCCCCAATCTGTCTCACCTTCTCGCCAGCCTCAGCGGGGAGATAGAACACCAGGATGCAGAGGAAGGAGATGAGGACCGTAGGCAGGATCAAGTTGACGGTGTAGAAGAGAGTCTTCCTTCTGATCGTGATGTAGAAGGTGATGTCTGTCTCTGTGGGCCGCCTGTCGTCGGGCACCCGATTGAGGAACGCTGGCACCTGCGGAGATACAAGGTCACTGTACTCGAACCATCCACTGGGACAAGGTCAGGGACACCGCCACTGAAGGTTTTAGGTCGTAATCATCCAGGGGTGACTCGCCAGAGATCAGGGACACCGCCACTGAAGGTTTTAGGTCGTAATCATCCAGGGGTGACTCGCCAGAGATGTAGTTACGGTAGAGGGAGGGAGGGATGGGGGATTAGAAGACTTAAGAATGAGAAATATAATGAAGTCTCGAGATGTGTCTTCTTTCTCTTGGTGATGTGGCCCGACACGTAACCAGAACCACGCTTACACAGATGTTCAAAATGACAAGAAGAAGACAGTGTTAGATAAGCACAAATGGAAGGCTGACTTTACCAAATGAAATGATAATACTTAAACGTTTACAAGATCAAATCTAAAAAACTAACATGAAACTCGACACACACACACACACACACACACACACACACACACACACACCCTCATGAGTTTACACAACCCTCATGAATTTACACAAACCCTCAAATTTACACAGACTCTCATGAGTTTAAACAAACCCTCATGAGTTTACAAAATCCCAGATGAGTTTACACAAAATCCTCACGAATTTACAAAATCACTGATGAGTTTACACAACCCTCGTGAGTTACACAAACCCTCATTAGTTTACACAAACTCTCATAAATTTACACAGACTCTCATAAGGTTAACCAAACCCTCACGAGTTTACACAAACCCTCAAGTTTACACAGACCATCATGAGTTTAGACAGACATTCATGAATGTCAAGTTTCCACAAAATTTCTAATAAAAGAAGAAACCAAATCATGGATTTATGAGAAAACATCCTAACCCAAATGTTTTCTAAGATAAAGTTTGCACACTTAGTTAAACAGAGATAAGAAACTTTTGCAGAGATAAGAATTACACAAACGTTCATGCGTATCAAGTTGCATGAAACGTTAGCATTATCAAACGTTCGTGAAACATTGTCTTACACAAATGCTAACGACGATCATGTTTACACAAACACTCGAAATATACATAAACAAGTCACAACTTCCGTAGATTTGTCCGTTCCGTTTAAGAGAGCGCCAATAGGGTCGTTAAGACAACACTAAATTGCCAAGGAGTGTGACGTGTTCACCTATATGATACAATGCGTCAGTCATAATTTGCCTACTATACTAACCGTATTTCATGCTACTTAGGGACCCCATCCCATGCTCTTTTGTGACCCTATCCCATGCTCCTTAAGGGCGCAATCCCATGCTCCTTAGGGACCCCATCCCATGCTCCTTAGAGATCCCATCCCATGATCCTTAGGGACTACATCCCATGCTCCTTTGGGACCCATCCCAATCTCCATCCCATGCATCTTCATTCATGTATGATGCAGTGAGAGTTGATGACACAAAATTTGCATCAGCGTTGCAATAAATAGACAGATAGATCTGATTGCAAATGTTGGAGAGAAAGAGTCATATATAAACTCACTGGGAGCGTACGACATTGTGACACTTACACAAAGAAATATAAAGG